>NC_051315.1:65164809-65349809 GCF_015220235.1 Choloepus didactylus | reverse complement strand
AGTTGCTTAAAAGGTTGAGCCAGAAAAGGGTAAAGAAGCGACATTTTTCCTGAGAATATGCTGACACAGGATCTATTATACTAAACCTCATCAAAAACCAGATTTTTTGAAAAAAAAAAAAAATGGAATCAGTTCAAACATCCAGACAACTGCCCCTGTAAGAGTTATAAAATATCAGAAACTAGATCTTTCATAAATTTTCTTGTTCATTGAAGGCATTAAGAGCTGGAAAATAATAATTTGGGGAAAACCAACCTTTATGAAATAAAAAAATAGGAGCTGAATATGCACACACTAGTTGATGATCCTTCCAATATATAGGTACCAAATCAGAATTTTGGGAGAGGCGGAAGTTAGAGCTTGGGATTCTGTACTTTTAAAAGTGCCCAGGTGCTTCTGACATGCAGCCATGGTTAGCTGAGAAACACAGATACAGAGCCTACCAGCTGTTCTTCATCTCCATGGCAACAGAGGAAGAAGCAAGCATTAACTGTGGCATAAAGTATTTAGGCTAATGTGAGTTTGCTTTTAATTACTAGATTTGCATTTGTCATTATAACCCTTTAGTGGATATCTTATCCTTGGCCCCATGTCTAAAGTTTGAGCACCTGCCACCAGGTGAACAGTAATGCTTTTGGTTATAGATTATTACTTAGGTTTTTTCTAAGTGTGGTTCATAGAAAACTGTATCAGAACCCAAGTCAATAAACTCTTTTTCTAGAGATTTGTGCTATGAAAAATTATGGTATACAAAAATATGAATCTAATTGTAAGTATACCAGTGGAATAAAATATAGAACATGATATAAAGAAATATTAACACCCAGATACATGTTTAAGAACATTGCTTGCTGAACCTCATCTGTTATAAGAGGTATTTAATTTAACTTTGGCTTTGCTTATTGAGGCTAAACAGGAACACTAGTATATCTGATTTGTTTATAGGGTCAGAGTTCTTTATAGTTATACTTATTCTCAAAATCCTTCTCTTTTTGGAGTTTGAGAAATCAGCATATTTTTTATCCTATTTTTAACATCAAAAGGCTTTTGTGATTTTAAAGCTTTTCATGGAGAAATATTAATGACCTCTATAATACTTGCAGTTTCCCCTGAACATTTCTTGTTCTAATTGCCTTTACTCCTTCTGTCTTTGAACAGAGGCATATATTTTTTCTATAGCCTTTGCTTAGTGTTTTCTATTTTCCTACCAAGAGAAACCAGGTTTTATGTGCATGAGTCTTTGTAAAATCCTGTAATTTTTTGTTATTATTTTTATTTATTATCATTTTAATCTTTATTATCAGGTTGATAATAATAAATGACTTAATACATGCTCTAGGGTCTACAAAACATTATTTAATTTCATCTTTGCAAATCAAGAAGGGTTCCTTTGGCGACCAAGTCCTGTCCTCCGGGGGTGGCATGATTCTGGTGTAAAAGTTACATGATGCAGATGATTTTTTCACTTAAACCATAATTCCCAAACAATTTGCAGCCTACTTCAGGGCTATATTTTTCTGTGATGAAAGAACGAAACATTGTTCTCAAAGCATTTTAAAAACAAAAATGAAAAAAAAATTAATAAAAAATATGATAATTATGGGAGAGAGAAATCGTGTATACCCAGTACTTCCTTTGGGTGAAAGGATCACATGCTGCCCATTTATCTGATTTAGAATGTTGTTTTCACTTCCCTAAGTGTTTACCATCCTGTTTCAGGGAACGCAAAAGCAAGTAAAGAAGACCGAGTGTTAAATGAGCTTCTGTGTGTGTATTTGCATTTGTGCACCCAGTGTATCTTGGGGAAAGATGGATTTTGTTGGATGGTAGCCTTAAGTTCACTCAAATCATATAGGTGGAACTAAAGAAATTATTCCATGTTTTTTATAAATAACTTCACTTTCCCTTGTTTGAATCCTATTAAATTATTCACAGAACATTTTCTGGAAAAAATATAAAAATCTAAAATTCAACCTTCTTCCTCAACTATGGGCTGAATAACCAGGAAGAGAAATAAAAATGATACTTGTAATATATAGCAGCTCCTTCTAGAAACAGAAAAGAGATGAACATGCATTCTTTTAGAAAACTTTTATATTATTTTATAAAACATTGTAAAAGCAATATTATGCATGCAATAGAAAATTTGGCAAATGCAGTAAAATTAAAGTAGGAGAAAACAAACTTTAACTTTATCTCCTAAAGACAACTGTTAACATTTTGAAATATTTTCTTGAGGTATTTTCTTTTTCTAGGGTTAGGCTTCTTTTTAAAAATCAATTTTATAACTCAGAAAGGTCCTATAAGAGATAAGGCATTTTCTTTGCTAGTATACTAATATGCGTTAATGTATATTTAAAGGTAAAACATAATCAAAGGACATGGTATAAATTTAACTCAGGATTGCTAGCTATTATGTTGCCCTTTAATTAACCAAACACAGTACTGACCTTCACTTGCAATTCCACTGTTAGAATGCTGTCTTAATGAGATAACCTGAAACACAGAAAGAGAGCTTAAAGATGTTTATCACAGAATTACTTACTGGGAAATTGTTGGCCAATGATGTCACATCCATCTGATCGAGTATTACACAGCCACTAACATTATGTTTACAAGGATTTTTTAAAAACACGGGAAATTTTTATGAACCAATGTTAAGTGAAAAAAATCAGATTTCAAAGTTGTATGTACAATATGATTTCAATTATGTTTTTAAAAAGTAGAAAAAATATGGTACCAAAACATACCATAAAATTCCAGATATCTTAGTGCTGGGATTATAAGTAAATCTGATTTTCTCTCTGTTATTTTCTGCATATTCAAAAATTTCTATGATGAGCATATATCTCTTTTATTTTTTATTTTTTATTTTTTTTTTTTTACTGTCAATGTCTTTTTTTTTATCATCATTTTATTGAGATATATTCACATACCACGCAGTCATACAAAACAAATTGTACTTTCGATTGTTTACAGTACCATTACATAGTTGTACATTCATCACCTAAATCAATCCCTGACACCTTCATTAGCACACACACAAAAATAACAAGAATAATAATTAGAGTGAAAAAGAGCAATTGAAGTAAAAAAGAACACTGGGTACCTTTGTCTGTTTGTTTCCTTCCCCTACTTTTCTACACATCCATCCATAAACTAGACAAAGTGGAGTTTGGTCCTTATGGCTTTCCCAATCCCATTGTCACCCCTCATAAGCTACATTTTTATACAACTGTCTTCGAGATTCATGGGTTCTGGGTTGTAGTTTGATAGTTTCAGGTATCCACCACCAGCTACCCCAATTCTTTAGAACCTAAAAAGGGTTGTCTAAAGTGTGCATAAGAGTACCCACCAGAGTGACCTCTCGGCTCCTTTTGGAATCTCTCTGCCACTGAAGCTTATTTCATTTCCTTTCACATCCCCCTTTTGGTCAAGAAGATGTTCTCCCTCCCACAATGCTGGGTCTACATTCCTCCCCGGGAGTCATATTCCACGTTGCCAGGGAGATTCACGTCCCTGGGTGTCTGATCCCACGTAGGGGGGAGGGCAGTGATTTCACCTTTCAAGTTGGCTTAGCCAGAGAGAGAGGGCCACATCTGAGCAACAAAGAGGCATTCAGGAGGAGACTCTTAGGCACAAATACAGGGAGGCCTAGCCTCTCCTTTGCAGCAACCGTCTTCCCAAGGGTAAAACTTATGGTAGAGGGCTCAACCCATCAAACCACCAGTCCCCTATGTCTGTCGTCATGTTAGCAACCATGGAGGTGGGGTAGGCGAATACCCCTGCATTCTCCACAGGCTCCTCAAGGGGGCACTACATCTTTTTTTTTTTTTTTTTTCCCCTTGTTTGTCTTTTTTCTTTTCTTTTTTTTTTTTTTTTTTGACTTTCCCTTCTTTTTTCAAATCACCTGTATGAAAAAAAAAAGTTAAAAAGAAAACAAACATACAATAAAAGAACATTTCAAAGAGACCATAGCAAGGGAGTAAGAAAAAGACAACTAACCTAAGATAACTGCTTAACTTCTAACATGTTCCTACTTTACCCCAAGAAAGTTACATAATATAGCAACATTTCAGTGAACTTGTTCCTACTACAACCATCAGAAATTAACAGACCATAGTCATTTCTGGGCATCCCCAGAACGTTAAATAGCTTATCTGTTCTTCTTGGATTATTGTTCCCCCTTCCTTAATTGCTCTCTACTGCTAGTTCCCCTACATTCTACATTATAAACCATTTGTTTTACATTTTTCAAAGTTCACATTAGTGGTAGCATATAATATTTCTCTTTTTGTGCCTGGCTTATTTCGCTCAGCATTATGTCTTCAAGGTTCATCCATGTTGTCATATGTTTCACCAGATCGTTCCTTCTTACTGCCGCGTAGTATTCCATCGTGTGTATATACCACATTTTATTTATCCACTCATCTGTTGAAGGACATTTGGGTTGTTTCCATCTCTTGGCAATTGTGAATAATGCTGCTATGAACATTGGCGTGCAGATATCTGTTCGTGTCACTGCTTTCCGATCTTCCGGGTATATACCGAGGAGTGCAATCGCTGGATCGAATGGTAGCTCTATATCTAGTTTTCTAAGGAACTGCCAGACTGACTTCCAGAGTGGCTGAACCATTATACAGTCCCACCAACAATGAATAAGAGTTCCAATTTCTCCACATCCCCTCCAGCATTTGTAGTTTCCTGTTTGTTTAATGGCAGCCATTCTAACCGGTGTTAGATGGTATCTTTGTGGTCTTAATTTGCATCTCTCTAATAGCTAGTGAAGCTGAGCATTTTTTCATGTGTTTCTTGGCCATTTGTATTTCCTCTTCAGAGAACTGTCTTTTCATATCTTTTGCCCATTTTATAATTGGGCTGTCTGTACTATTGTCATTGAGTTGTAGGATTTCTTTGTATATGCAAGATATCAGTCTTTTGTCTGATACATGGTTTCCAAAAATTTTTTCCCATTGAGTTGGCTGCCTCTTTACCTTTTTGAGAAATTCCTTTGAGGTGCAGAAACTTCTAAGCTTGAGGAGTTCCCATTTATCTATTTTCTCTTTTGTTGCTTGTGCTTTGGGTGTAAAGTCTAGGAAGTGGCCTCCTAATACAAGGTCTTGAAGATGTTTTCCTACATTATCTTCTAGGAGTTTTATGGTACTTTCTTTTATATTGAGATCTTTGGTCCATTTTGAGTTAATTTTTGTGTAGGGGGTGAGGTAGGGGTCCTCTTTCATTCTTTTGGATATGGATATCCAACTCTCCCAGCCCCATTTGTTGAAAAGACCATTATGGCTCAGTTCGGTGACTTTGGGGGCCTTATCAAAGATCAGTCGGCCATAGATCTGAGGGTCTATCTCTGAATTCTCAATTCGATTCCATTGATCTATATGTCTATCTTTGTGCCAGTACCATGCTGTTTTGGCAACTGTGGCTTTATAATAAGCTTCAAAGTCAGGGAGTGTAAGTCCTCCCACTTGGTTTTTCTTTTTTAGAGTGTCTTTAGCAATTCGAGGCATCTTCCCTTTCCAAATAAATTTGATAACTAGCTTTTCCAAGTCTGCAAAGTAGGTTGTTGGAATTTTGATTGGGATTGCATTGAATCTGTAGATGAGTTTGGGTAGAATTGACATCTTAATGACATTTAGCCTTCCTATCCATGAACATGGAATATTTTTCCATCTTTTAAGGTCCCCTTCTATTTCTTTTAGTAGAGTTATGTAGTTTTCTTTGTATAGGTCTTTTACATCTTTGGTTAAGTTGATTCCTAGGTACTTGATTTTTTTAGTTGCTATTGAAAATGGTATCTTTTTCTTGAGTGTCTCTTCAGTTTGTTCATTTCTAGCATATAGGAACATTACTGACTTATGTGTATTAATCTTGTATCCCGCTATTTTGCTAAATTTGTTTATTAGCTCTAGTAGGTGTATTGTTGATTTCTCAGGGTTTTCTAGATATAAGATCATATCATCTGCAAACAATGACAGT
Organism: Choloepus didactylus; assembly: GCF_015220235.1. NCBI lineage: Eukaryota > Metazoa > Chordata > Mammalia > Pilosa > Megalonychidae > Choloepus > Choloepus didactylus. The sequence continues at coordinate 65,343,818 of NC_051315.1, read as the reverse complement.
TTTACTTCTTCTTTTCCAATTCGGATGCCTTTTATTTCTTTGTCTTGCCGGATTGCCCTGGCTAGCACTTCCAGCACAATGTTGAATAACAGTGGTGACAGCGGGCATCCTTGTCTTGTTCCTGATCTTAGAGGGAAGGCTTTCAGTCTCTCACCATTGAGTACTATGCTGGCTGTGGGTTTTTCATATATGCTCTTTATCATGTTGAGGAAGTTTCCTTCAATTCCTACCTTTTGAAGTGTTTTTATCAAAAAGGGATGTTGGATTTTGTCAAATGCTTTTTCAGCATCTATTGAGATGATCAATTGATTTTTCCCTTTCGAGTTTTTAATGTGTTGTAATACATTGATTGTTTTTCTGATGTTGAACCATCCTTGCATGCCTGGAATGAACCCCACTTGGTCATGGTGTATGATTTTTTTAATGTGTCTTTGGATTCGATTTGCAAGTATTTTGTTGAGGATTTTTGCATCTATATTCATTAGGGAGATTGGCCGGTAGTTTTCCTTTTTTGTAGTATCTTTGCCTGGTTTTGGTATTAGATTGATGTTAGCTTCATAAAATGAGTTAGGTAGTGTTCCATTTTTTTCAATGTTTTGAAAGAGTTTGAGTAAGATTGGTGTCAGTTCTTTCTGGAAAGTTTGGTAGAATTCCCCTGTGAAGCCATCTGGCCCTGGGCATTTATTTGTGGGAAGATTTTTGATGACTGATTGGATCTCTTTGCTTGTGATGGGTTGGTTGAGGTCTTCTATTTCTTCTCTGGTCAGTCTAGGTTGTTCATATGTTTCCAGGAAATTGTCCATTTCTTCTACATTATCCAGTTTGTTGCCATACAGTTGTTCATAGTATCCTCTTATAATTTTTTAAATTTCTTCAGGATCTGCAGTTATGTCACCTTTTTCATTCATTATTTTGTTTATATGGGTCTTCTCTCTTTTGATTTTGTCAGTCTAGCTAGGGGCTTGTCAATCTTGTTGATCTTCTCAAAGAACCAACTTTTGGTGATATTTATCCTTTCTATTGTTTTTTTGTTCTCTATGTCATTTATTTCTGCTTTAATCCTTGTTATTTCTTTTCTTCTACTTGGTTTAGGATTGGTTTGCTGTTCATTTTCTAGCTTCTTCAGTTGATCCATTAGTTCTTTGATTTTGGCTCTTTCTTCCTTTTTAATATATGCGTTTAGTGCTATAAATTTCCCCCTTAGCACTGCTTTTGCTGCATCCCATAGGTTTTGGTATGTTGTGTTCTCATTTTCATTTGTCTCTATATATTTAGCAATTTCTCTTGCTATTTCTTCTTTAACCCACTGATTGTTTAGGAGTGTGTTGTTTAACCTCCAGGTATTTGTGAATTTTCTAAGTCTCTGATGGTTATTGACTTCTAATTGTATTCCATTGTGGTCAGAGAATGTGCTTTGAATAATTTCAATCTTTTTAAATTTATTGAGGCTTGTTTTATGTCCCAGCATATGATCTATTCTGGAGAAAGTTCCGTGAGCACTAGAAAAGTATGTGTATCCTGGTGATTTGGGATGTAATGTCCTGTAGATGTCTGTTAAATCTAATTCATTTATCAGATTGTTTAGGTTTTCAATTTCCTTATTGGTCTTCTGTCTGGTTGATCTATCTATAGGAGAGAGTGATGTGTTGAAGTCTCCCACAATTATTGTGGAAACATCAATTGCTTCCTTTAGTTTTGCCAATGTTTCTCTCATGTATTTTGTGGCACCTTGATTGGGTGCATAGACATTTACGATTGTTATTTCTTCTTGCTGAATTGCCCCTTTTATTAGTATGTAGTGGCCTTCTTTGTCTCTCAAAACATCCCTGCATTTGAAGTCTATTTTATCTGAGATTAATATTGCTACACCTGCTTTCTTTTGGCTGTAGCTTGCATGAAAGATTTTTTTCCATCCTTTCACTTTCAATTTCTTTGTGTCCCTGTGTCTAAGATGAGTCTCTTGTATGCAACATATTGATGGTTCATTTTTTTTGATCCATTCTGCGAATCTATATCTTTTAATTGGGGAGTTTAATCCATTTACATTCAACGTTAAAACCGTGAAGGCATTTCTTGAATCGGCCATCTTATCCTTTGGATTATGTTTGCCATATTTTTCCCTCTCTCTATTAATATCCTTTATTGTACCCATATCGAATCTCTTTAGTACTGAACCTTTCTCCAAGTCTCTCTGTCCTGTCTTTGTTTCTCTGTCTGTAGGGCTCCCTTTATTATCTCCAGTAGGGCAGGTCTCTTGTTAGCAAATTCTCTCAGCATTTCTTTGTCTGTGAAAAATTTAAGCTCTCCCTCAAATTTGAAGGAGAGCTTTGCTGGATAAAGTATTCTTGGCTGGAAATTCCTCTCTCTCAGAATTTTAAATATATCGTGCCACTGCCTTCTCGCCTCCATGGTGGCTGCTGAGTAGTCACTACTTAGTCTTATGCTGTTTCCTTTGTATGTGGTGAATTGCTTTTCTCTTGCTGCTTTCAGAACTTGCTCCTTCTCTTCTATGTTTGACAGTGTGATCAGTATATGTCTCGGAGTGGGTTTTTTTGGATTTATTCTATTTGGAGTTCGCTGAGCATTTATGATTTGTGTATTTATGTTGTTTAGAAGATTTGGGAAGTTTTCCCCAACAATTTCTTTGAATACTCTTCCTAGACCTTTACCCTTTTCTTCCCCTTCTGGGACACCAATGAGTCTTATATTCGGACGTTTCATATTATCTATCATATCCCTGAGGTCCATTTCGAGTTTTTCAATTTTTTTCCCCATTCTTTCTTTTATGCTTTCATTTTCCATTCTGTCATCTTCCAGGTCACTGATTCGTTGTTCAACTTCCTCTAGTCTTGTACTATGAGTGTCCAGAATCTTTTTAATTTGGTCAACAGTTTCTTTAATTTCCATAAGATCATCCATTTTTTTATTTAGTCTTGCAATGTCTTCTTTATGCTCTTCTAGGGTCTTCTTGATTTCCTTCATATCCCGTACTAGGGTCTCATTGTTCATCTTTAGTTCTTTGAGTAGCTGCTCTAGGTGTGTCTCTTCTGGTCTTTTGATTTGGGTGCTTGGGCTTGGGTTATCCATATCGTCTGGTTTTTTCATATGCTTTATAATTTTCTGTTGTTTTTGGCCTCGTGGCATTTGCTGACCTTGCTAGGGTTCTTTTAGGGTTTGTAGACCAGTTGAAGTCCTTATCTCTAATTTATCAGATCTACAGCTTCGTGGAGTACACTTTCTCTAACTAACCAGCAGGTGGCGTCCACGAGCCACCTGTTCTCCACAAGCCAGATCTCCCCTGCTTAGCCTTTTTGGTGAGTGGGGGAGTGAGTCTTGTGGGGCCCAATTGGTGTACCAAGCTTGCGTGTGTAGTTGGTGTTGCCTGCCCTGTATGTGGGGCGTGTTTCTGAGCAGTCGGGGAGGGGGGGTGGCCCTAACAATCAAATCTCCCTGATGATCCTAGAGTTTTTTTTTTTTTTTTTTTTTTTTCCCCTACATTCTACATTATAAACCATTTGTTTTACATTTTTCAAAGTTCACATTAGTGGTAGCATATAATATTTCTCTTTTTGTGCCTGGCTTATTTCGCTCAGCATTATGTCTTCAAGGTTCATCCATGTTGTCATATGTTTCACCAGATCGTTCCTTCTTACTGCCGCGTAGTATTCCATCGTGTGTATATACCACATTTTATTTATCCACTCATCTGTTGAAGGACATTTGGGTTGTTTCCATCTCTTGGCAATTGTGAATAATGCTGCTATGAACATTGGCGTGCAGATATCTGTTCGTGTCACTGCTTTCCGATCTTCCGGATATATACCGAGAAGTGCAATCGCTGGATCGAATGGTAGCTCTATATCTAGTTTTCTAAGGAACTGCCAGACTGACTTCCAGAGTGGCTGAACCATTATACAGTCCCACCAACAATGAATAAGAGTTCCAATTTCTCCACATCCCCTCCAGCATTTGTAGTTTCCTGTTTGTTTAATGGCAGCCATTCTAACCGGTGTTAGATGGTATCTCATTGTGGTCTTAATTTGCATCTCTCTAATAGCTAGTGAAGCTGAACATTTTTTCATGTGTTTCTTGGCCATTTGTATTTCCTCTTCAGAGAACTGTCTTTTCATATCTTTTGCCCATTTTATAATTGGGCTGTCTGTACTATTGTCATTGAGTTGTAGGATTTCTTTGTATATGCAAGATATCAGTCTTTTGTCAGATACATGGTTTCCAAAAATTTTTTCCCATTGAGTTGGCTGCCTCTTTACCTTTTTGAGAAATTCCTTTGAGGTGCAGAAACTTCTAAGCTTGAGGAGTTCCCATTTATGTATTTTCTCTTTTGTTGCTTGTGCTTTGGGTGTAAAGTCTAGGAAGTGGCCTCCTAATACAAGGTCTTGAAGATGTTTTCCTACATTATCTTCTAGGAGTTTTATGGTACTTTCTTTTATATTGAGATCTTTGGTCCATTTTGAGTTAATTTTTGTGTAGGGGGTGAGGTAGGGGTCCTCTTTCATTCTTTTGGATATGGATATCCAACTCTCCCAGCCCCATTTGTTGAAAAGACCATTATGGCTCAGTTCGGTGACTTTGGGGGCCTTATCAAAGATCAGTCGGCCATAGATCTGAGGGTCTATCTCTGAATTCTCAATTCGATTCCATTGATCTATATGTCTATCTTTGTGCCAGTACCATGCTGTTTTGGCAACTGTGGCTTTATAATAAGCTTCAAAGTCAGGGAGTGTAAGTCCTCCCACTTCGTTTTTCTTTTTTAGAGTGTCTTTAGCAATTCGAGGCATCTTCCCTTTCCAAATAAATTTGATAACTAGCTTTTCCAAGTCTGCAAAGTAGGTTGTTGGAATTTTGATTGGGATTGCATTGAATCTGTAGATGAGTTTGGGTAGAATTGACATCTTAATGACATTTAGCCTTCCTATCCATGAACATGGAATATTTTTCCATCTTTTAAGGTCCCCTTCTATTTCTTTTAGTAGAGTTATGTAGTTTTCTTTGTATAGGTCTTTTACATCTTTGGTTAAGTTGATTCCTAGGTACTTGATTTTTTTAGTTGCTATTGAAAATGGTATCTTTTTCTTGAGTGTCTCTTCAGTTTGTTCATTTCTAGCATATAGAAACATTACTGACTTATGTGCATTAATCTTGTATCCCGCTACTTTGCTAAATTTGTTTATTAGCTCTAGTAGGTGTATCGTTGATTTCTCAGGGTTTTCTAGATATAAGATCATATCATCTGCAAACAATGACAGTTTTACTTCTTCTTTTCCAATTTGGATGCCTTTTATTTCTTTGTCTTGCCGGATTGCCCTGGCTAGCACTTCCAGCACAATGTTGAATAACAGTGGTGACAGCGGGCATCCTTGTCTTGTTCCTGATCTTAGAGGGAAGGCTTTCAGTCTCTCACCATTGAGTACTATGCTGGCTGTGGGTTTTTCATATATGCTCTTTATCATGTTGAGGAAGTTTCCTTCAATTCCTACCTTTTGAAGTGTTTTTATCAAAAACGGATGTTGGATTTTGTCAAATGCTTTTTCAGCATCTATTGAGATGATCAATTGATTTTTCCCTTTTGAGTTTTTAATGTGTTGTAGTACATTGATTGTTTTTCTTATGTTGAACCATCCTTGCATGCCTGGAATGAACCCCACTTGGTCATGGTGTATCATTTTTTTAACGTGTCTATGGATTCGATTTGCAAGTATTTTGTTGAGGATTTTTGCATCTATATTCATTAGGGAGATTGGCCGGTAGTTTTCCTTTTTTGTAGCATCTTTGCCTGGTTTTGGTATTAGATTGATGTTAGCTTCATAAAATGAGTTAGGTAGTGTTCCATTTTTTTCAATGTTTTGAAAGAGTTTGAGTAAGATTGGTGTCAGTTCTTTCTGGAAAGTTTGGTAGAATTCCCCTGTGAAGCCATCTGGCCCTGGGCATTTATTTGTGGGAAGATTTTTGATGACTGATTGGATCTCTTTGCTTGTGATGGGTTGGTTGAGGTCTTCTATTTCTTCTCTGGTCAGGCTAGGTTGTTCATATGTTTCCAGGAAATTGTCCATTTCTTCTACATTATCCAGTTTGTTGCCATACAGTTGTTCATAATATCCTCTTATAATTTTTTTAATTTCTTCAGGATCTGCAGTTATGTTACCTTTTTCATTCATTATTTTGTTTATATGGGTCTTCTCTCTTTTTGATTTTGTCAGTATAGCTAGGGGCTTGTCAATCTTGTTGATCTTCTCAAAGAACCAACTTTTGGTGATATTTATCCTTTCTATTGTTTTTTTGTTCTCTATGTCATTTATTTCTGCTTTAATCCTTGTTATTTCTTTTCTTGTACTTGGTTTAGGATTGGTTTGCTGTTCATTTTCTAGCTTCTTCAGTTGATCCATTAGTTCTTTGATTTTGGCTCTTTCTTCCTTTTTAATATATGCGTTTAGTGCTATAAATTTCCCCCTTAGCACTGCTTTTGCTGCATCCCATAGGTTTTGGTATGTTGTGTTCTCATTTTCATTCGTCTCTATATATTTAGCAATTTCTCTTGCTATTTCTTCTTTAACCCACTGATTGTTTAGGAGTGTGTTGTTTAACCTCCAGGTATTTGTGAATTTTCTAAGTCTCTGATGGTTATTGACTTCTAATTGTATTCCATTGTGGTCAGAGAATGTGCTTTGAATAATTTCAATCTTTTAAATTTATTGAGGCTTGTTTTATGTCCCAGCATATGATCTATTCTGGAGAAAGTTCCGTGAGCACTAGAAAAGTATGTGTATCCTGGTGATTTGGGATGTAATGTCCTGTAGATGTCTGTTAAATCTAATTCATTTATCAGATTGTTTAGGTTTTCAATTTCCTTATTGGTCTTCTGTCTGGTTGATCTATCTATAGGAGAGAGTGATGTGTTGAAGTCTCCCACAATTATTGTGGAAACATCAATTGCTTCCTTTAGTTTTGCCAATGTTTCTCTCATGTATTTTGTGGCACCTTGATTGGGTGCATAGACATTTACGATTGTTATTTCTTCTTGCTGAATTGCCCCTTTTATTAGTATGTAGTGGCCTTCTTTGTCTCTCAAAACATCCCTGCATTTGAAGTCTATTTTATCTGAGATTAATATTGCTACACCTGCTTTCTTTTGGCTGTAGCTTGCATGAAAGATTTTTTTCCATCCTTTCACTTTCAGTTTCTTTGTGTCCCTGTGTCTAAGATGAGTCTCTTGTATGCAACATATTGATGGTTCATTTTTTTTAATCCATTCTGCGAATCTATATCTTTTAATTGGGGAGTTTAATCCATTTACATTCAACGTTAAAACCGTGAAGGCATTTCTTGAATCGGCCATCTTATCCTTTGGATTATGTTTGCCATATTTTTCCCTCTCTCTATTAATATCCTTTATTGTACCCATACCGAATCTCTTTAGTACTGAACCTTTCTCCAGGTCTCTCTGTCCTGTCTTTGTTTCTCTGTCTGTAGGGCTCCCTTTAGTATCTCCAGTAGGGCAGGTCTCTTGTTAGCAAATTCTCTCAGCATTTCTTTGTCTGTGAAAAATTTAAGCTCTCCCTCAAATTTGAAGGAGAGCTTTGCTGGATAAAGTATTCTTGGCTGGAAATTCCTCTCACTCAGAATTTTAAATATATCGTGCCACTGCCTTCTTGCCTCCATGGTGGCTGCTGAGTAGTCACTACTTAGTCTTATGCTGTTTCCTTTGTATGTGGTGAATTGCTTTTCTCTTGCTGCTTTCAGAACTTGCTCCTTCTCTTCTATGTTTGACAGTGTGATCAGTATATGTCTCGGAGTGGGTTTTTTTGGATTTATTCTATTTGGAGTTCGCTGAGCATTTATGATTTGTGTATTTATGTTGTTTAGAAGATTTGGGAAGTTTTCCCCAACAATTTCTTTGAATACTCTTCCTAGACCTTTACCCTTTTCTTCCCCTTCTGGGACACCAATGAGTCTTATATTCGGACGTTTCATATTATCTATCATATCCCTGAGGTCCATTTCGAGTTTTTCAATTTTTTTCCCCATTCTTTCTTTTATGCTTTCATTTTCCATTCTGTCATCTTCCAGGTCACTGATTCGTTGTTCAACTTCCTCTAGTCTTGTACTATGAGTGTCCAGAATCTTTTTAATTTGGTCAACAGTTTCTTTAATTTCCATAAGATCATCCATTTTTTTATTTAGTCTTGCAATGTCTTCTTTATGCTCTTCTAGGGTCTTCTTGATTTCCTTCATATCCCGTACTAGGGTCTCATTGTTCATCTTTAGTTCTTTGAGTAGCTGCTCTAGGTGGTGTGTCTCTTCTGGTCTTTTGATTTGGGTGCTTGGGCTTGGGTTATCCATATCGTCTGGTTTTTTCATATGCTTTATAATTTTCTGTTGTTTTTGGCCTCGTGGCATTTGCTGACCTTGCTAGGGTTCTTTTAGGGTTTGTAGACCAGTTGAAGTCCTTATCTCTAATTTATCAGATCTACAGCTTCGTGGAGTACACTTTCTCTAACTAACCAGCAGGTGGCGTCCACGAGCCACCTGTTCTCCACAAGCCAGATCTCCCCTGCTTAGCCTTTTTGGTGAGTGGGGGAGTGAGTCTTGTGGGGCCCAATTGGTGTACCAAGCTTGCGTGTGTAGTTGGTGTTGCCTGCCCTGTATGTGGGGCGTGTTTCTGGGCAGTCGGGGAGGGGGGGTGGCCCTAACAATCAAATCTCCCTGATGATCCTAGAGTTTTAAAGCTGCTGCAATAGTCTAATCCTTCAGTTCAGTCCTGCCACAGTTTGTCTCTGCCACTGACCCACAAGTCTTTGGTATTGGCGTATGGCTCCTGAGACTTGCAAGTGGGCCCCTCTTCCAGGCTGTGCACCCCGGGTCCTCTGTTGAGGGATGACTGTGCTATGTCACAGGTGAGTGCCGTCCCCCCAGGGCAGTTCTGGGCTGCTGGGCTGTGTTGGGAGGCTCCCAGTCTGCTCAAATGATGGCTGAATGGGGCTCTGTTAATTCACACTGCTCCCCCTTCCCAGCTCTGGGACATTCAGCTGAGGTTGCAGGGAAGGCTAATGTCCACGCCCAGTTTTGTGGTGTTTGCCTGTTATTTGAAGCACTTCCGTCACACTGGGTTGTCTGGGGCAGCTCTGGGCTATGGGGCTGGCGATGGGCAGGAGTGTTTCCTGTCCACCAGGATGGTGGCTGTGAGCGGACACCCCCCTTTTCTTGGGAAGTTGTGTTGTTTAGTGAATTTTCTCAGCCACTGGAATATTGCCTTTTGTCTCAGAGCTCTCTTAGTTCTGCTCTTGACTTGACGTGCCCAAATTTCAATTCTTTGAAGCTTTCTGTATTGAGCTTCTTAGAGTAATTGTTTTAGAAAAAGCAAAAAGGATTTAAAAAAAAAAAAAAAAAAAAAAAACGGCCCTCCTCAGAGATCTAATGGGTTATTGAAATGCTAATAGACAAAGCAACCAGGGCCATTAAGGAAAGGTGTACAGGGCAGAGAGATCAGCTTTGCTTCGGGATTTGCATATGCGCCTCAAGGCCTGATCTCCGCCCTTCCCCTTTCTGTGTTCACCAGAACTCGAAAAATCCTCTGCTTTTATTTTGGAGTTTTTCGTGTTGTTTTTTTTTCTATGTCTGTCTCCTCTCTGCTGGGCTGGCTGCTCTCAGAGTCTCTGGTGTCTGGCCTCAGTCTATCTATGGTTGGAGTTTGAATCAGTAGAATGAGTTTCCGATAAGAGCAGCCACTGCAATTCTCCCTTCTCCTTCCCGGAGCTGACAGCCCCTCCTCCCCCGGGGACTGAGCCTGGCAGGGAGGGGCGCGGGTCCCCTGGCCGCAAAAACTTACAGATTTCGCTGATCTCAGCAGTTCCACGTTTTCATGAGTGTTGTATGAAGTATGCCCAAAGACAGATTGCTCTGTGGTGTCCAGTCCACGCAGTTCCTGGCTTTTTACCTACTTTCCTGGAGGAGTAACTGTCGAGCCGGGACCCGCCGCTCCGAATATCCTAGAGTTTTAAAGCTACTGCAATAGTCTAATCCTTCAGTTCAGTCCTGCCACAGTTTGTCTCTGCCACTGACCCACAAGTCTTTGGTATTGGCGTATGGCTCCTGAGACTTGCAAGTGGGCCACTCTTCCAGGCTGTGCACCCCGGGTCCTCTGTTGAGGGATGACTGTGCTATGTCACAGGTGAGTGCCGTCCCCCCAGGGCAGTTCTGGGCTGCTGGGCTGTGTTGGGAGGCTCCCAGTCTGCTCAAATGATGGCTGAATGGGGCTCTGTTAATTCACACTGCTCCCCCTTCCCAGCTCTGGGACATTCAGCTGAGGTTGCAGGGAAGGCTAATGTCCACGCCCAGTTTTGTGGTGTGTGCCTGTTATTTGAAGCACTTCCGTCACACTGGGTTGTCTGGGGCAGCTCTGGGCTATGGGGCTGGCGATGGGCAGGAGTGTTTCCTGTCCACCAGGATGGTGGCTGTGAGCGGACACCCCCCTTTTCTTGGGAAGTTGTGTTGTTTAGTGAATTTTCTCAGCCACTGGATTATTGCCTTTTGTCTCAGAGCTCTCTTAGTTCTGCTCTTGACTTGACGTGCCCAAATTTCAATTCTTTGAAGCTTTCTGTATTGAGCTTCTTAGAGTAATTGTTTTAGAAAAAGCAAAAAGGATTTAAAAAAAAAACAAAAAAAAAAAAAGGCCCTCCTCAGAGATCTAATGGGTTATTGAAATGCTAATAGACAAAGCAACCAGAGCCATTAAGGAAAGGTGCACAGGGCAGAGAGATCAGCCTTGCTTCGGGATTTGCATATGCGCCTCAAGGCCTGATCTCCGCCCTTCCCCTTTCTGTGTTCACCAGAACTCCAAAAATCCTCTGCTTTTACTTTGGAGCTTCTCGTGTTGTTTTCCTTCTATGCCCGTCTCCTCTCTGCTGGGCTGGCTGCTCTCAGAGTCTCTGGTGTCTGGCCTCAGTCTATCTATGGTTGGAGTTTGAATCAGTAGAATGAGTTTCTGATAAGAGCAGCCACTGCAATTCTCCCTTCTCCTTCCTGGAGCTGACAGCCCCTCCTCCCCCGGGACTGAGCCTGGCAGGGAGGGGCGCGGGTCCCCTGGCCGCAAAAACTTACAGATTTCGCTGATCTCAGCAGTTCCACGTTTTCATGAGTGTTGTATGAAGTATGCCCAAAGACAGATTGCTCTGTGGTGTCCAGTCCACGCAGTTCCTGGCTTTTTACCTACTTTCCTGGAGGAGTAACTAAAACATACAGCTCACCAGTCTGCCACCTTGCCCCGCCTCCTCTATATCTCTTTTATAATCATATTTTTGAAAACAAAGACAACTACACAAACAATTATCTTGCCCCATTTTCTGGGAACCAGACTTGTAACACAAAGGAAGACATTAATAGCACCAAACGTCCCTTCCCAGAACATAGCCTGTGTTTCTAATCACATGGCAGCTGTTGGCTGGATAGTAGTCTGTTCCGAGTTTTATAGAAGCAACATTTTTTAATTGAATGCTTTGAAGAGACCTAAGAACCATGTAGAGAGCAAAATACGCCCTTTCTCTGGCGAGGCTAGCTTGTAACACAGTTTGAAATGGTTTTCAGGGATAGTTACAGCCCTCCCCGTATCCACCTTTCTCGGGAATCACAGAGCTCCTGAAAACTTGGGGATAGAAACTCACTTATCACGGAGGCCTGGTTGAGCCCCCTGGGCCTGGGCTGCTTCTCTGCAGAAGGCTGTTCATCTCGGCCAGGTCCCTTCCCAGGCTCGCAGCAAAAGTCATGACTTCAGATGGGGACTCCGGGTTTTCTTTGCTTTATTCCTGCTTTATTTCTTTGCTTTATTTCTTTGTATTATTTATGTGGAGCATGAAAATGACTCCCATTTTTGACCATGGAAGACTGTGATTTGGTGAGGCCTCATCTCTGGCAAGGCCTGCCTACCCTGTTATCATTTACTAGGAAATTTGCCCCTAAGGGCACACCAGTGGCTCCAAAAGACCCTTCCTTCAATTACAATAGCTGAAAAGAGAAACTAGGGTTTTGCCCTGCTTTAGTCAGGGAGGGTGGTCAAAGAGAGGGATGGAGTTACACCCCAAGCATTAGCTGTCATCAGAATTGACAGTAATAAAAAGGAAAGTATGTTTTCTTGCTGGACTGTGTGTGAGAGGAAGAGGTGAGTGGGGTTATGGAAGAAAGGAGGACAGGGCTTTTCCAGAGTCCATTCAAGGGCCTGGGACATGAAGGTTGGATGATGATGTAAGTCATCAGATCAATTTCTTTAAAATAGGCAAAGTCTCCTCAAAATAGGGAAACTCACAGAATCCCTGATTGGAGGAGACATGGGAGGCTCCTTGAGTTGACTTGGGGGCTGGGGTGGAGAAGGAAGAGGTCAAGGGCTGGTTGTCAATTATGAATCTTTCTCCAATACGACAGGAAATGAACAGTCAACCAACAGACTGAAATGGCTCCTGTGCGTATACATGAAAGCTGGCCTTCCTTGGAGAGTCAAGCTTTGGGGGCTGATGCATTGCTCTGGCTGAGGTAAAGCAGCTATTGCTGCTGAGGAATCGTCAATATTTCTTAAAGTTGAGGCTGTCCTGTGAGTGGAGCTAGAGACTGGACTTCTTGCCCAGACCCTCTCCCCCCATGGGCCCCAGCCCTGCTCCCTTCAATCAGAACCTGTCTACCATGTTCCTCCCCACCTTCTCCACCTGCCTTCCCTTCTAGTTAAGTCTACCAGACCTAGGAATATATTTTTCTCCTTCTGGGCCTGTCTCCTCTGATGCCAAGGTAAAAGCTATGTTGTTTTGCCTTCACCTCAACTCGCCCATTCTTCATCCCTTCCCTCTACCCCCACTCCTTGCCCTTCTTGGCTCTTCATACCCAGAGCCAGCCCTAACCCCAATTCCCTATGTCAGTACCAGAAAGGGCTTTCCTGGGTGAACCAGCACTCTACTCCCATTTTTTCTCTCATTAAAGGTGATGGGATTGCACACCCATGTTCATAGAGGTATTATTCACACTTGCCAAAAGGTGGAAGCAACCAAAGTGACCATCAACATATGAACGGATAAACAAAACATGGTATATACATACACTGGAATATTATTCAGCCATAAAAAGGAATGAAGTTCATTGATAACCATGATTAACATTTTGGTAATGTTAATCTTCTAGGTATCTCTATCTGCTCCCTCTCTCCACTTACAATGATACTCACACCTTCCTATATTCTCAAATGGGATTCTACTATATATACCCTATGTTCTTTTAAATTGTCGTTTATTAGAAACTTCAACCATTTGTTCTTTATGTTGTCCTTTACATTCGACAACGTATCTTAGAATTTTTTTCTTATTAGTAAATATGGAACCACATCAATATTTTTGTGCTGGCATAATCTTTACAATGTATGGCATACCTTACCTTATTTAACAACACCCTATTGATGGATATTTAGTTTCCTTTCACATCATTTTATTAGTAGTTCTCTATTGCTTTATATTATTAGTGGTAATAGAATAAAAATATGAGGATTTTTCCAAATATCTCCTTTACATAAATTTCTAGAAGTCAAATTGCTGGGCCTGAAGGTATACACATTTAACATTTTGAGTTATATCACTAAACTGCTTTCTTTAAAGTTTGCATTTGATTTTTTGATAATCTAAACTCCAATAATGGAAAAAGTTTTTGGTAAAACAACAGCTCTTCTGATATGTTTCAGAATGCACAAAATTGATTGACTATTTTCCTCTGGAAGATAGAGGTATACAGCTTCTTTTCAGACAATTTTCCTAAGGAAATTATGTTTATGTTTGTGTGCAAGTTGATTCACCTTTTTTAGGGCTCCATAGCTCATCTGTGTAACTCAAGCTTAGACTAAATGTGCTCCAAGATCTCTTAAGCATCCAAGAGTCTATGGATTTATGATACCAGGGGAAAAACACAGCAGCCAAGTATCTTTACTGCTTGCCTAACTTTAAAAATTTTATTTTGGTGTTTTTTAGGGATCTAATTGGAATTTTATTTTACTTATCTATTAATGTGGGAATGATTACCATCTATACAATGTTAAACCCTCAAATCCCATCATTACATTGTTATTGGATATTATTTCTTTATGAAAATGTTACCCACGGAGTGGATTATATTCTTTCATTTTGCTTATCTGCCCTCCTCTCTCAGTACCTAATCCAGGGCTTTTTACTCCAACTGTGTTGCCTACCTTTTAATGGTATAGCTATTTTTTGATGTATGTGACTGTAAACATAAATAAATGTATGTGTACATTAAGTGCTCTCTATATATGTATGTGCATATATATGTGTGTGTGTAATTTTTGCCCACTGTGTCTTACCAGCAACTTGCATAATGAGAAAGCCAAAGCATTTTGCTGAACCTTGGTTCAGTGGTGTTTCTTTCACTGATTATTCCAATTTTGTTCAAGCAGCATCTGCCCTGAACTTGAATACTCCATCCTACTCAATTTCTCAGCTTGCTTGCCTGGTGGACCTTTCAAACTTAACACATCTAGAGCAGAACTCCTTATGTCTCTACATCCTCCCATGCGAGCTCCTACTATAGTCTCCCCCATTTCTGGAAATAGTCACTCCATTCTTCCAAAAGACACCTTGCAGTCATCCTTAGTTTCTCCTCTTTCTTTTACACTGGCCAATTCTGTCTGCTCTTCAAATGTGCCCAGTGTCTGGCCATGTCTCACCACCGCCTCTGCTACCACTGTGGTCCCAGTCATGAGTCTTACATCTGGGTAAGGACAGGAGTCTTTTCTGTGGACACCCTGATTTCACTCCTATGCCCCTACATTTATTCCCCTACAAAGCAGCCAGAATGATTCTTTTTGAAAAAAAAAATAGCTTTATTGAGATAAAGTTCACCTGCTTTAAGTGCACAATTCAGTGATTTTTAGTGCAATCACAGAGTTGTGCAGCCATCACCAAAATCCACTTTTAGAACATTTCCATCACTTCAAAACATCCCCCATGCCCATTTGTAGTCAATCCCTATTCTTACCCCAAGCCCTAGGCAATCACTAATCTACTTCCTTTCTGTACAGTTTGCGTTTTCTGGACACTTCATATAAGTGGAATCATGCAGTATGTGGTATTTTGTGTCTGGCTTTTTTCATTTAGCGTTATGTTTTTTAGATCTATGTCTGGAGGGTTGAATTGTGTAACCCCAAAACACATGTTCTTACCCTGCATTCCTTTGGGTGTGAATCCTTGTACATGTTTATTTTTAGTCAAGATGTGGCCCAACTGAATGAGGGAAGGTCTTAATTGGATTACTGGAGTCCTTAATAAACAGAAGAATTTAAGACATAGAGAAAGCCAGGGGGTGGAGCCAGAAGCTGGAAATCAGCAGGAACTTGGAAGACAAAGGAAATCCTTTCCAAATAAAGGCAAGCCAAGGAACCCCAAGGACTGTCAGCCAGCTAGACATATGGACACCGGAACAAGCAAGCCTTCTAGCCTCTGAAACCATGAGGCAATAAATTCCTGTTGTTTAAGCCAATCCATTGTGTGATATTGTCCTAGCAGCCTGGGAAACTAAGACACTATATTGTAGCATGTAACAGTTTTTCATTCCTTTTTATGGCTAATAATATTCCATTTTATGGATATCCACATTTTGCTTATCTTTCCATTGGTTGATAGACATTGGGATTGTTTTTACTCTTTGGCTCTTGAGAATACTGTTACAAACATTTATGTACGAGTCATGTGTACTTATCAGAATGATTCTTTTAAAACCTAAGTCAGATCATGTCATTCTTATGCTTAACATTTGCCAATGTCTCCCCTTTTCACTTGGATTAAAAGTCAAAAGTCCTACCTGGCCTACAAGGCTCTGTGTGATCTAAACAACCATTATGTTTTTGTCCTCATGTCTTACCACCTTCCTCTGGCTAGCTCTGATCCAGTCACTTGGCCTTTGTGCTGTCCCCAGAAGGCAGCAAGCACTTATGCCTCAGGGCTTGTGACTGCTTTTTCCCTATGTCTGGAACACTCTTCCCACACACATCCAAGAGGCTCACGCCCTCACCTCCATTAGTCTTTGCTCACATGACAATTGATTAGAGAGGATTTCCCTCATCATTGCATCTAGAATAGCACCCTGTCATCTTCTATCCCCCTGTTCCTTACTTTTTGGATTCTATTTGGAATCTTCTGCTCAAAAAATAAGAAAATATTGACAACAACTTAAAGCATTTTAAGACATTGCCCCAGACACACTGAGCAGACCAAGCAGAATGGTTGCGAGGCTGTGCGTAGCACCCTTCGGCAGGGTGGGAGCTCTGAGTTATAGTTTGTCCAGCTGTGCTGTATCATAATGCACCCCACCTTCCAGGCTAGACATTTTAAGATGTCTTTCTCCTTTGAAGGCTGCAGTCAAATCTTGTTTCCTTTGCACACAACCCTTGTTATTCAGTCTTTAGGCATGGCAGCTGGAGTTGGCAGGCAGTTACTTAGAATTTCTACCAAAGTGCTCTTTTGAAACAACTTTTTAATTAAAAAGTTAAATCCCAAAGATTCACTAAATTCCTGGTTAGCTTCCAGTTCCATTACAAGTCTAGAGAAAAATGTCTGTAGCTATTTGCTAGCTTACTGTCTTATTTAGTTCTAAGGACAAACAGGGACACAAGTAACCAACACTGGCTGAAATAAAGAGTGATGGGTGGAGTTGTTTCAGGTGAAATATGTCCAGCCCCAAAGGCAGCAGGGCCCTGATGCTGCAGAGGGGCACAGGGCAGGGATAGCCAGTAACCAAACTGGTCAGATGTGGACAAAGGAGGGACACAAAGCAGGGTACATGACATCTCAGCAGTCACAGGAGCCAAGAAAGATGGCACGAGGCTAAAGAGAAGACTCACATTGTCCTTTCTGATGACTAAAATGAGGCAACTAGATCAAAATAGCAAGAACTATTTACAGCCAGCACAAAATCTCTCACTTCCTCAAAAGAGACCGAAAATAATGATTAGACAGTTTCTAGGAGGCATCTTACCTGTTTAAGACTCCTTTCTGGGGTTGGGATAGGTGGAGTCTCAGGATCTCAGAGAGTGTTAAAAACACATCTATTTTGTCTTCCATGTTTTGTCTTTGACCAACAGTCATAGACGCACTTGTTGGTGACAGCTATTGGCTGAGCAGTTAACTGTGAGGGCTCAGGACTCAGTCTGACTTATCTCCAGATCACAGCTCTACTACTTACTAGCTGTGGGGTCCTGGGCAAGGTCTTCACCTTTTTAAGCCTCAGTTTACTCATCTATAAAATCGGGTTGATGTGATGATTTAATGCAATAATCCTTGTAAAACGATCAGCTCTGGGCCTGGTATGTAGCGAATGATTGTAGCAGGCAGAGTAATGACCCTCAAGGTGTCTGCATCCCAGTCCTTGGAACCTGTGAACATATTTCCTCACGTGGCAAAAGGGACTTTGCAGGTGTGATTAAATTAGGAATCTTGAGATGGGGATATTATTCTTAATTATTTGGGTGGGCCCAGTGTAATCTCAAGGGTCCTTAAAGGTGGCAAAGGGAGGTGAGGCAGGGGAGCAAGGAAGATGGCAATTTGTCTATAGAACTATGAGAAATGTCAAGTGATGCAGCATGAGAGACTTGACTGGCCACTGCAGCTTTGAAGATGGAAGGGGACCCATGAACCAAAGAAGGCAGGCAGTATCCAGAAGCTGAAGGGGGCAAGGAAATGGATTCTCCCTTAGAGCCTTCGGAAGTAATGCAGCCCTGCCAACACCTTGATTTTAGCCTAGTGAGAACCATTTTGGACTTCTGATCTCCAGAACTGGAAGGTAATAAATTTATGTGGTTTGAAGCCACCAAATTTGGAAACCGCTAAGATGCTCGGTAAATGTTAGCTGCTACAATTGGTGCTGTTACTGTTATTACCATTATTATTAGAGTTGAAGGGGGCATTTGAAGTCATTGAGTCTAACCTTGTTATGTCATAAATAAGGGACTTACCTCCAGAGCTCATAGGTTCCTCACCAAATTCCCACGGCTTGCTCCTGCAGAACCAGCCAATGCAGGTCTCTTGAGCTCTTTCCTCAAATTGTTGTCACTGGCTGGTGACTGAATTGTGCAATGATTTTTTATCTCTCTGCCAGGTGGAATGTTGGTGGTCTGGGGTTGCTTGCAGAGTTTTAAGGAGAGAAAACCAGAGTTTCTAAGCTCAGGAGGCCAGAGACCATGTCTGTCCTGGTCTCTTTTGTCTTCCTGGTGCCTGCTACAGTGGCCTGCATTTAGTAGGTGCTCAGTAAATACTAATCATGACTCAGCAGAGAGATGACTGAGAACACATTGCTGTGTTAAGCCTGCCACCCACAAGCATGACTTCTCCCTTTGGAGTTGTTAATGAGCACATGGTCTGGTGTCTTTCCTGTGCTCCCAGAGGCATCTGAATAAGGATTAAAGCATCTGATATAAGGGGTTGTTGCATTCAGCTCTCACATTCCCTCTTTCCTTTTTCTCCCAATCTCCTGTCCTCTTCCCTTCTTTCTCATTTTTTCTTCTACATTCCCTGCACTTTATTCTTGTGTCAGCCAGGATAGGTTAGGTTATGCTGCAGTAATAAACAACCTTTAAATTTCAGTGGCTTAACGCAACAAAGTTTATTTCTTACTTAAGCAATATCAGGTGCAGATCTGGGTGACATTCCAGGACAGATGTCCTCTCCAGGCGTACAGCACCCGCAGCCCCAGCCCCACCATAGCAACATTGTTTCAACTCTGCCCTCAGCTGGTGATGGAGCTCTGGAAGGTTCTGTGCTGGTAACTAAATGTTCCAGAGGATGTCACCTCCACCCTCTCTGGCCTGGGCTAGTCCCACAGCCCCAACCAAGGACTGAGAAGGGTAATGTCCCCAGGGGCCTGGCAGGTTCTGGAAGGCAAGGAGAACAGGATCTGGGTGAGTGTTAGAAGGCTCTACCCAGTGTTTTTCCAAAACTCAGCCCTTCTTCCTCCTTTTTCACTTATATTCTCTTCCTCCCTCTTCTCTCCTTTCCCGTCCTCCACTTCCCTGCCTCCCATGTCCTCTTCTTCTCCCACCTCACCCCAGTTGCTGCCCTCTATCCTCCGATTCCACACAAAGCAGTTGCTGGCTATGAGCCATGAGTGATGTTGCCACGACTTTCTGGTCTGCTGGGCATCAAGCCTCTTGCCTGGATGTAGAAAAAGGTGAGAGTTTTCCTTTTTCTTCTGGGATAACTGGAGATTTATGACAAAATTTCCCTGTTGCCCTGAGGACATTTCTTCTAGTGGCAGAGGCCAAAAGGACCGGCGGATGGCCAAGGCAGTCATCTTGCGCTTGGGAGTTCCCAGCAGTGCAAGAAGCTCTGCCTTGTCATCTCAGAGGTCAGCCCTTTGAAAGACCCGGCATCCTAGCACGTGGCTCCATGATATCTCACAGTATCAAGAAGGTCTTTGGGAGAGTGTTCCAAGTTGTCCCAAGGTCCACACAGTGCTGAGAAATATGGTGGAGCCTGGGTTTTCACCATGTCCTCCTCAGATGATGAGAGCCTGCCTGGCAGACCGCGGGGTGGGGAGAAAGCACACAGCCCCGGACGCCAGGTTACCAGGTTCCGCCAGCAACTTACCACGTGTCGTCAGGGGAGTCTCCTTCCCTCGCTAGGCTTCTGTTCCTCCCCTGCAGAGATGGAGTGGCTGGGCAAGGGGAAGTCTGAAGCAGATTTCAGAGCTATGTTTGACGATTTAGAAAGGCACCACAGTCTCACTGTCCACAGAACAGGGGGAACAGAAACAGGGTGAGGAATAGGTGAGTTAGGGTGTCTGGAAAAACGAGGTGTGAATGGGCAGCAGGGGTGAGGGTTTGATAACCTTATACATATTAATTGCTTATTTTCCTCAAAAAAGGAGCTCAGATTATGTCAATTTTACTCTTTGCAGTCGTTCTTCTCTTCTTCCCTCGTAAAAATTTTAGTGTCAGAAAATGCTGTAGATGGAAATATTAGGAAATTTAGAACCAGCCTGTTGAGATATTCAGTATAGACACAACAGCCGTTGGTGATTTCCCCAAAGTTGAAGGTTATAATTTTTCTACTCCTCCTAAGAAATAATGGTCTCTTGAAATGTGCAAGTAAATTAGTCATACTGTGTCCTGAGAATTGGTCTCTGTAATACATCCTGGTCTCTGAAAAAGAGCTGCATTGTATAATGGATTTTAGAAGTCTCCAAAGCTGGTTCAACTAACATATTTGTTAGTCTAATAAATGATCTTGCTCTTGTCAAGATTTTTCCATATAGCACAATTTAATAGAGGAATCAATAGTTTCTCAGACATGACAAAAGGGCCTGGGTGTGCTTTGATGGGAGACACAAAGTCTCTTGTTCTAATAAAGCTAAAATAGAAAAAAAAAGTTTTTTCTTTCACGTGTATTTTTATGAAGCTAAAATATACACACAACTCTCTCTAGGAAAATACTCGTTTATCAATATTTTCTCCTGCAGTGTCTTTTTCTTCTACTACACATGAATATGCATTTTGTTTTTGCCTTAGATCTTTTCCCTTGTTTGAAGAACTGCCAGTAGGTACATGCTTTTTCAGGGAAAAACTCATTCTTAAGATATTTTGATCCATCAAGTCTTTGGAATATTTCTTTAGAAATATTTTTAGAATTGTTTTGGTCAACCATTGGCACCTACCCACATTTCTTCTTATCAAAACTTTAACTCCCCTGACTCCCAGGGGTGTAAATCTCCCTGGCAATGCAGGATATGACTCCCGGGGATGAATCTGGACCCGACATCATGGGATTGAGGATATCTTCTTGACCAAAAGGGGGATGCAAAGTGAGACTAAATAGTTTCAGTGGCTGAGAGATTTCAAATGGAGTCGAGAGGTCACTCTAGTGGACATTCTTACTCACTATATAGATAACACCTCTTAGGTTTTAATGTATTGGAATAGCTAGAAGTAAATACCTGAAACTACCAAACTCCAACCCAGCAGTCTGGACTCCTGAAGATGATTATATAATAATGTAGATTACAAGGGGTGACAGTGTGATTGTGAAAACCTTGTGGATCACACTCCCTTTATCTAGTGTATGGATGAATGAGTAGAAAAATGGGGATAAAAACTAAATGACAGATTGGGTGAGATGGGGGGATGGTTTGGGTGTTCTTTTTTTCACTTTTGTTTTTTATTCTTATTCTGATTCTTTCTGATGTAAGGAAAATGTTCAGAAAGATCGTGGTGATGAATGCATAACTATATGATGGTACTGTGAACAGTTGATTGTACACCATGGATGATTGTATGGTATGTGAATATATTCCAATAAAACTGAATTTAAAAAACAAAACAAAACAAAAAACAAACAAAAAAACTTTAAGTCCCTGAGGTGGTTTTGTATGGTAAGAGGCCATTTCCTCCTTCAGCTCCTGCTTTCACCAGCATATTAAGGGGGGTTCAGGGGTATATATACTACACCCCACCCCTGCCACATATCAATACCTTTGCTGTCTTCAGTTAATGGGTTCAACAAACCTCTTTTGGAGTTGCTGAAGCAGCTTGGAAGGAAACCGCATTGGTTTTGAGAATATTAGAACATCTGTGTGTCTCTTCCTCAGCCAAAACATTTGGTTTTGCCATGGAATGTGTTATTTGGAGGATGCCTGACTTTCATGGCTATGGGTTCTACCTACTGACAGAAGCAATTTGCTGACATTGTCTCTCAGCATTTATCCCTAAATAACACCATCTTTGAGTTTAAATATGAACCCAAGAGTGTGTCAGAAAATAACTGTTGGGGACAAATGTCCACCAAACTAATGAGAGGCTGCTCTTTGAAAAATTTACTAAAACAGCTGAAATTATTGCTCATGGCCATCTCTTTAGTCAGAAATGGTTTCAGAACATTCTCAGAGAAGATAAATGAGTACATCAGTGTGTTGGGGCAGCTAAAGTCAACAGTAGGGGGTTAGCTGTGTTGAGAGAGAGGGCTTCTCAACCTGGCTACATGTTAGACTCACCTGGCAGGGGCAGCGGTGGGGTTTAAAAAAATACCAATCTGCTGGCCCTGTCCCTAGAGATTCTGATTCTATTGGTCTGGACTGGGGCCTGTAAACCACCTCTCTTTCTCACCTTCTCTTTCTCTTTCTCCATTTCCAGTGAACCTAATGGGCAGTCAGGACTGAGAACCACTAGTCTAGAGCAGTGCCACTTTAAGTGTGCTTTGTGGACCAGCAGAAATAGCATGACTTTGGAACTTGTTAGAAATGTACTTGGGAGTGGAGCCCAGGAATCTGGGTGCCTTTTGACTCTCCAGAAGATTCTGATGCCTTACCTATGATTCTCGAATATTAGCATGCAGCTGAATCACCTGGAGGACTTGATAAAACACAGATTGCTGGACCCCACCCCTGGAGTTTCTGATTCAGTGGGTCTGGGATGGAGCTTGAGAATTTGCATTTCTAACAAGCTCTCAGGTGATGCTGATGAACCCTTTGAGTAGCACTAGTCTAAACTTGCTTAGAGACTTGTACTGTTTCTGAATTTGTTGCAGTCCACCTGCAAAAGTGGCTGTTTTAAGACATTAGGGTCTCAGCTACCACATGGATGGACTTATCCAACTAATTGCTTTGGCTAGAACCTTCTTTTCTTTAAAGTTTTTGCCAGCAATGCTCCAAAGCAGAGGATAACATTCCATAAATTGAGCTTTATCATGGATAATAGCTACTGCTTTTGCCCTTTTGATGGAGACAAGTTGCCAGTTTTGCCTGGGGAAAACGAATTGACTTGCTAGGATTTTTCTTCTTCTCTGTATCTACTGGATGTTTGAATGAATTAGACAAATTGATGGAAAGTTTTGACTGTCAGGTAGACACACTTCTATAGTGGAATCTGTTATTGCCTTAGTGATAGAAGCAGAACATAATCTAACATCTTTAAGAAAACAGAGGTAACATTTTTTTTTTCTATTTCACTGATAGACTCAATAATGTTTCAGGCAGCAGTTCTCCATGGGTACTTGGGATGGGGATAAAGAGATGGAGAGTCCTCTCCAGGAGATTCTGATGGAAACCCTCAGTTGAGAACCATTTCTTTAGAGCAGAAGTCATAAACTCAAATGTCTCCAAGGACTGGGAAGGATGGGGCTAGGTGGTGGGGACAGTGGGGAATTTGAATCCTATCTACAGGGGACAGCATTTTCCCCACTCTGGCAGATTTTGGCCATGTAGGAATATTGGCACAGCATGGCCAGAGCTTCTGATTTTAAAAGGGAAGCCAGAAATCCACTTTTCCTGAGAGATATGTCCTGATCTTTGAGTGCTAGCAATGAAGTTATTAAAAAAAAGTAAAAATTTTGTGCTAGCCAAACAAAACACACCCATGGAAAATCAGTTTGTGATCTCAGTGTGCCATTCCTGAATCTAAAACTCTATTAAGAATCATTTAAGAAGAATCCTATTCAAGAAACCTAGGAAATACACCCAATTTCCTGACCTGGCTTTTGCACATCATGATTCCATGGCATGTAAATAAGGGTAACAGTAACAAAGTTAATTTTTAAAAAGGATAATTTAAAAATTTTGGATTTTAATATAACAATCATCCTTAGTATAACATATTTCTCTGGGAAAAGATATCTGGATGCGTTTCAGTTTTTAATGTGTGGAATTAGCAAGACAGGGGTTGGAAAAGCTTCAAATTCCATAAGAGAGCAGCTACAAAAGAACATTCAAACCAATAACTTAAAACCTCAATGGTATTTGCTTCAATTATTGGATCTTGGGTATTCAGGGCTGACTACATCTTCCTGCATATTGAATTATTGTGGCATTAAGTTCCTGTAACATTTAGGAAATAGATGGCTGAGAAATGACGGAAATGAGAAATTAGAAAAACAGGCATCACATTCCTTTTTATTATGTTTATCTGTCCTCTCAAGGACAGAAGAGGCGCTTTCCATCTGTTTAAATCTTGGATTGGCGTAGGCAGCCCTGGCGTGCTGGGGAGACTGTGTGTCTCACTCACACACTTGACTCTGCCTTTAACCCCTCAGACCTTCATTTTCACTAGGTGGAATCTGCTAGTCTGTGTCCTCATTCCTATTTTGTGGTAAAAGTTTTCTCTGCTCTCTGCCGACTTTGTTGACGGCTCTGCAGTTGTCTGCTGCCTGAAGCTGAAGACAGGGTGGCACGGCTGGCAGCACAGAGCATCATAGTGTCTCTGTAGCAGCCACATTTCATTCCCATTATGTGCTGAATTTCAGTTTTTGTAGCTTCTGAAGTTACAGTTTGGTATGCGTTGGCAGGTTGGCAGAAGGAAAATTTCCAGAGAGTGAATCCAAGGTTGTGACTCTTGCTCCTGGAACATGAATATAGGATGATGGCCAGTGGGATTATCCTATGACCCCAGCAGTGTATGGGAAATAAGATTTATCTAAGATATTCACATCTGGCTAATCAGAAAGCCATATTTTGTTTCCCTCTTGCTATTTCTCCTTGTGTGCTTTCTGTCTTGGGACCCCTGTGCAGAGGATGGAATTTGTATGTTCTTGAATCTCTAGTCAAATGCCATCTAATCTCTCCTTCATCCTGAATAAAGCCTTTATAACCACATATATACCAGAGAAACCTGAAGTTGGGAAGATATACAAGTAGGTTGCAGCTTAGAGGACATCAAATGCATTAATTTTCACCTGAGGTCATTTTTGTGTACTTTGGAAAGTAATTGAGAAAAGGATAGGAACGGGCAGATCTTTAATAAAGTGAACAGTTTTAGAAAGGAGAAAAACATTCCGGAAGTTGGAAAGAGGTATTTTGGATTCTGACTCAAGTCCTGGTATGAGTTTGGAATGTTCTAATCTATTCACCATAAGCCAGAAATATAGTTTCCTAAGGAGGAAGGTGTGGGCTCTTCAACGCGGACAATGGCCTTATGTTCGCTACCTCTGCCTTTGGCACCACAGGTGGACTCATTTCTGATGGATCTTCCACAGTGTGGCTGCTCCGAGGTGTTGGTGAGAATTCCAGGCTGGGTCCAGATGGTGCCACACTGTGTGCCAGAGTAATTTCCCATCATTCCCAGCTTCAGAATTGTTCATTAGTCTGTGACACCTTTTCCCAACCATGTGACCTCTCTGGTTATCAATTTCTTCACTTACAAAACTGAGGGTGGTAGTATTTGCCCTGCTACCTCAGATATCCAAAAGGGTTTTTCAGATTGTTAGGTGATACATATACATAGGGTATTATTAGTTAATCTATACTGCAGGGGTAACACAAGGAATTTGGAAATTTTCCAGGCCAAATCAGATGGCTGTAAGTGGTATCCACAGTCTGTAGGCAAGTCGTTTAGGAGTGCTGTCTCACTGCAATCAGCTTTGGGGGTCAGTCACACTTGAGTTTAAATCTTTGCTTTATCAAATGTATAATTCAGTGCTTTGTCTGAGCCTTGGTTTCCTCATTTGTAAAAATAACTACAATGCCTACTTTACAAAGTGATTGTGAGGATTACATAAGATAATATATGTGAAAGTATTTATTTAGGTAGGCTCCTTTTAGATGCTTAATAAATGTTAATTTTATGCATCGAGCCATACATTGACAATATTCTAAAAACCTATGCAGTACGCGAAAGGGTATCTAAGACACCATGAACCACTTTGCTGGACGAGCCCAGTTCTTCCAATAAATTGGCAGAAGAGAGAATTCAAGGCCTGCTGTACAAGTAGGAGGCTGGCTGAAATATTGCAGCTACAACAGTATTATTCCTTCTGGAGAAAGCACTGTGCTGTCAAATGTCCTCTTTTCCAATGCAAATACCTCTGTGTAGGAAATGCGTGAGTATATTATTAACTTTTAGCCCTTCAACATCAATTGGTTCGAGCTTGAGGCAGAGCTGCATTTTAGGGACAGGATCAGATACTAAGGTCAATGAGTAACAGGAGTGTTAAACGTAGGCGAAATTACCATCAAATTGCCCATAAATTCAACTACACATGGTTTAGGGTATATGTAATGTCCAATACAGTGTTGAAATAGATCTCTGTTTTCAGGTGAATACCAGATGAAGTATGTGACTTGTGTTTAGGGTCCAGGTTATACGAAAAAAATATTTATTTATTTTCATCCTTGAGGGTACATAGATGAATTTAATCAACTTAAATTTGTGTTTACACTGTAATATACTGGGTTCAGCGCACTGAATGCAGGGCTGTGGTGGGATGGAACACCAAACAGGTATGTTTTGAAAGGGAAACGAGAGAAAAGGATAGGTCAGTATCTTGAACCATTGTCTAGAGAAGGCAGGTCTGGATGGGGCATCTGTGATAGAATTCTCTGGGAAGCCAGAGGACAGCAAGAGAATTCTGGGGAACAAAAGGCAAGATGCATTGAAAGCTTGTTCCTAGTAGATATTAGGTACACAACAAATAAATGAGTGAATTATGATTGTTTGCAGAAAGTTTGTTTCAATTTATACTCCTCTCAGTAAGTACAAGAATGTCTTCCAGCACCCTTACCAACATTAAATATTTAAAAAGCTTTGTACCAATCTGATAGAAGAACATATTATTTCATGTTTGTTTTTAATTTGCATTTTACAGAACTAGGGCCAAGTTTCTTCATTTTACAGAGCAGAAGGACAGGAAAAGCTAGCTGACTGCATCCTTGTCCTGACTTCAAATACCTCAATCCACGCTATGCTGATGCCCAGGACTTTCTGTGCCAGCCACTTGCCCTAAGTGGGGTTTGTTTGAGCTGGGCTGCCCCCTCAAAGGACTTCTTGCTTTGGCTTGGTTTGGTCTGACGTTGTCTACCCTGAGTCTGCTGCCCATTCTGATAAACCCTGTATTTCCCTGCTGCCCCAACCAGTTCCCTAATATCTTTCCTACATGAGCTCTCTATTGAAGATACACGGTCTCCCCAAACCACTGTACATGTCTGACCCTCTTCCACTCTCCTTTCCTTTTCTGCATGTACCCAGCTTTAACCCATCCTTTAATTACTAGCTCAAGTCCCACTTCCTTCTAGGGATGATTTCTTTCCCTATTGAATACATTGCACATATTTGCCAGACCACTCATTTAACAAGATTAAGTATCAAGTTAATGGCACAGACAATAATTGACATCTTTTGTAATAAAGTACTTTTTCAGGTAGTAGGTAAATAATAATGACCATCAGTTATTTGGTCTCTACTATATGTTAGGCAGTAATTAATTCTTACAGCAACCCTATAACATAAGCATTGATATTTCCACTTCTTATTTTAAAAATCGAGGTTCAGAGGGTCACACAGCTAATTAGACATAGAATGGCTCCTCAAATTTAGGGCTGGTAGGCTCCAAACCTTGTCTTGTTCTACTATGGAGCAACTTGTGTTTTGGTTTAACTTTTATATAAATGTTGGCTCCCCATTTCAATTATAATTTTCTTGAGAGCTGACACCATATTTTGTACTTTGAATTTCCCTAAGTGTGTGAAGAATAAAGGCTCAGTCAATATTTATTGAATAAGTGGAAATCAATACAAAAAAAAGAACTAATATATAGCATCATATCTTATAGTCAAATTTCTGTAAAGTACATTTTACACAAAGTGAGATGTTCTTGAACATGAAAGATAATGTGGTTTGCCTAATATTTTATAAAGACCGTAAGGGTTATATTCTTTTGGTTATCTTGTGATTTATTATGACATAGCAATTTAGTTTGATACTAGACACATTTTCCCCCAATTTTGGTTCTCATTTGTTTTTCTGATTGTAAAAGTAATATTTGTTCATTGTAAAAAATTTTGGGAAAATAAGGGGAATATAATTAAAATCACCTGTGATACAAAAAAGCAGTAGTTGGTTTCTATCTCTGCTGAGAACAGCAGAAAAAAATGATGGATTATGTACTAGATTCAAGAAAGACCTTTCCTAAAGTGATACTTTTAAAGCATGGAACAGAAAACAAGGGTACTAAAACCAGGTTAGACATAGACACTTAACTCTTCCTAGAGACTGGAGAAAGAGTTTGTTGATCTTTCAAGAGCTGGGCCAGTTCTATGATTTTGTGAAAATATGAAGAAATATGAAAAATTAAGAGGGCTTCAACCCAGTTCAAGATATCTAGATATCCGAGGTAAACCAGTCTGAGTCTTTGGGAAAATTTTCTTCTGTTAGGTGGCTGTTAGGTGGCTGTTCCTAGAAACATTGTCGGCCCCAGCATCTCAGTGTTTGATTGAAGATTCGGACTTTTCAGCTCAAACCTTGGGTTCTTCTACTCTTGTGTTGGAAACAGTCAGCTGGAAAGTCTGGGAGGAACTCTCCAAGAGCACATTTAAAATGCTCCCAGTACAGCCTGCTCTTGTGTTGTAACCTTTTACTGATGTTCTCTGGTGCACTGTACTACATGATGCTTGGAGGGGTTAGAGATATTAGGCTACCCTCCAAGATCTTGGAAACAAGATGTTTTTAATTTCAATCAGTTTCTCTGACTGGGAAATGCAGCTTTACAAATGAGAAAGGAAGAGCTGACATGATGTTGGTTTAGCAGGCATGTCAGGCCTTTTGTTCTTTCAGGGCTAAGAACAGGCTCTTTTTAAAGACACAGATGTGCTACTGAAGTCAATGGAAATTTCATCACAATAGCCTTGTTTCTGAGATGGAGAAGAGGAAGTACAAACCCAGCAGCATCTTTGTGGTACAATAGCTCTGAATTCCAGTCTTCTCAGCCAGGGACTCACCATCTCTTCCATGGCAAACTATTTAATCTCAACATCTCGG
This sequence comes from Choloepus didactylus, assembly GCF_015220235.1. Lineage (NCBI taxonomy): Eukaryota > Metazoa > Chordata > Mammalia > Pilosa > Megalonychidae > Choloepus > Choloepus didactylus. The sequence goes on along the minus strand of NC_051315.1, from coordinate 65,315,041 downwards.
TCTTCTCATCGGTGGAGGTTTGGCAATCTTGGGGAGTAGGGCTGTCCAGATCATGCACCCTCAAGCCCTGCCAAGTGGCTAAATTAAAGGATTAATTTTATTTAAAAGATGTTAAAAAGAAGATAAAAATGACACCTCTGAAAGATAGCCTATTGCTCAACTCAAGTTACTTTGTTTCGAAGAATTAGAATCCATGATTTATGATTTGAATATAATTCAGGGAACAATTTTGGTCTAACAGTTTCCAAATATATTTACAACAGTCTCTCCCCCATTTCAACCCTCTGATTTTTAGTCTATAAACTCACTTCTCTATGTCTAAAGAAATTCTGTCTAAATTCCTTGAGGGTCTGACCCTTTCTGAGCCTTAGTGTATGTTGTTTTGTTCATGTACTTGACATTATCTCAAGTAGTCTTGTAAAATCTTGCTTCTGTTCCCTTCAGAATTTTATATCCCTCAATGAGGCGTATTTCCCCCACTTTCTTCAGATAAATAGCTGCATCACTTTGGTAAGTTTTTTCTTTTATTACATAGGAAAAAACTTCAAATTCCTTATTATACAGATTGCCTTTTCTGGCACTAATGCTGTGCACAGAGTAACCTAAAACAAAGTTAATTGAGCAAAAGTCAACATTTGGCAAAACTGTCTTAAATGTAGTGACATGTCTTTGAGAGGACTGCCTAAAATGAGGCTGATATTCTGGTCTTGGGGAAACACAGGGAGCCTGAAGTGGCCAGTGGACTGGTCAGAACAGTGATTTTCTTCTCTGATATGATTCATGGATGAAAGCATGCTGATTCCATAGCACTTTCTTCATTTGTTCATTCGTTTAGCAGATGTTCATAATCTCAGGTAAAAGTGGGCATGGTTTGTTTTCAGGAAAGAGGAAGGAAATAGAACTTGAAATGGTTATTATTCATTTAACACGTATTTTTGAATATGTCTGAATCAGCACTGACCCACTGAGTTGGGCCCAGCTGCTCTGCCAGCTTTGGCAGTGACAACTGGCAAAGTGTTTTGGGTCCCACTTACCTCTTGGGGCAGGGGTTTACCTCTCGGGGTGGGCTGCCTAGAAAGGGTGGTGGGTGCTTGCTCTGATCGAGTAGGATGTGGTCAAAAGATGCTTTAACTCTTCTATGCTTTCTGCTCTTAGTGGCTGAATATGAAGGTTTAGCTGCTGCAGTGGGTTGAAAGGTGAAACTTTCTTATTTTTAGAATTAAATGTAGAAAGAAGGTTGATGAAGCTCTGATAGAAAAATGACTGTTAAATTGACTTCAAATCTCCTAATGCATTTGTTTTACAAGTGTTTTAACATTTGTTGCAACATATTTAAATTCGTATCAGATTTGTAAAGTGATATAAAAAGAAACCCCAAAACAAACCAAAAGAAATTTCACATTTCATGGATTCTTGATAGAATCTTAAGATAGGTCAAACACTGCTCCACCAGTCAAATTGCTTGCTAGCGCCCCAAGTTTGTTTTTCTATCAATCCTTCCCACATTTTACTGATATACCCATGGATGCTGGGAAATTTTAGTAGTCTGTGTTAGTATGGGGCCAGTGCTACCCTTTGTAAAATTTCTGCTTTGCCCGTGTTATTTTTCTTTCTAGCATTCCATATTTGTTTCTTAATTGGCCTGCCTTTGAGTCCTGTGCCTTTTCTCTACATTCTATTTGGGGGCCTGTAGTGGGTGCGGTAGAGAAGGAAAGGTACAATTCTGAATCGGTGAGTCCTGGGGCTAAATCCTGGCTCTACCACTGACTCAGTGTGCAAACACGAGCAGTGATAACAGTCACCACTTGCTGAGCACCATCTGTGTGCTCGACCTGTCATGTCCACATCCCGTCAGGCCATCATCACAGCCGTCCTGTCCTCCTTGTACAGATGGATGTTCAGAAAGTGGAGACTGGCTGAGTCCTCATGGCTCGTGGCTGGTGGAGCTGGGATTCAAATGCAGTGTTTTCAGCGAGAGGGGATCTGCAGAGGGAAGTGGGTGAGGGCTGGGCAAGTGGACAGGGTGTGCCAATGCTCCCCCCATCCCTGCATTAGGAAAAGTTCTGTCACTTGCTTGATAACTAAGAATTTACGTGGATAAAGTTTCGAAGCTAAAAAGGAGTCCCGAAACCATTGCATTTTTACCCATTGAGCCTCTTTTATGCCTTTCTAAGTTATTTAAGCTCCTAGAGAATTTTTCTTTACTTGTAAACTAGGGATAATAGTAATAAAAACCTTATAGAATTGTGGAGAAGACTAAATGAAGTAAAACATGTAAACCTCTAGAATAGGATCGGCCCTCCTACATAAATTACTTCTCTTTCTCATCATTCAAAGGCCGTGTGTCTATGGGATGGCTCAACTGTGCCCTGGGGCTCCACCCAACCATTTATTTTGAAATTTTCATGTTATTTACAGCAATGGCCAATTAATTCAATAAATATTTGTTTAAAACCAACTGTGTGTCTTGAAATGTGTTGGGTGTGTGACCAGGGACAGCCTGTTGAATAGGTGGGATGGGCAGCTGTCAGTGGGCACCTGTGAGTGATGTCTCTTCCTGCCCCCCCAATCTGAGTTGGGTGTCCCTCCTACCCACTTTATGATGTCTGAAAAGCTTCCACAGGGGGTTCTTGCCTTTGGCTCTTTTTTCAAAATTCCTCACTAAAATTCAAAACCATCAAATAAACAACTTCTCAGTTTTTGTGTTTACTCCCACCTCCCTGTTGGTCCCTCTCCTTCATGTCAGACCCCTGCCTTCACCCAAACCTACTCCGGGTTTCCACATAATCAACATCTTGGAAGTTTCCCTAAATTTGGTGCTAGTGAGGAGTTATAGTAGCTCTGGGGCTATCAAAAAATACGTAGTTCCAAAGCAGAAAAGGCTAGATGAGAAAATGAAGGCAAGAGACTATCCACAGGGAGAGATGGATAGTCCAGCTTATACCAAGAAGCCAGTCTGGTCAAGAAAAGATGCCAAGAAACATTCATGAGGGATTAGCAATGAAATGAAAAATGACAACGACAAATGTTGCTTCTGTACTCTATGTGCCAGGCATGCCTCTGAATTCTACGTGAGTGAACTCACTCCTCATAATAACATATGAAATAGGTACTATTATTAGCCCCATTTTATAGATGAGGAAACTGAGGCACAGCCTGGTTTAGGGGTTTGCTTAAGGTGAGGCCCCTTCAGCAGTGAGGCCAAAGTTCAAACTCAATCCCTGACCCCAGAACCCAGGCTTTCAGGCACTTGCTTCCTCTTTGAAAATTCTTAGGACAAGTCAGATGAGAAGCTAAGGCTGGAACAGTGGTTTTTAACTGGGGTCTGTCCTCCTGCAGTGGTGGAAAAAAGGTGGTGTGTCTGTGAGTTTAAACTGCTTTTTTTTCTGAAGAGTGGGAGAACATGGGATCAGCAGCTTTTCCAGAGAGAAACACCCGAAATATGTAAAAGTCTCAGAGGGTTAGAGATCTGCTTTGGAGACTGGCTGCCCAGTCAGGTCTGGGCTTCTGGGCGGCCTGTCAGGCCACAGGGCTGAGTGCAGCCAGTGGTGTGGCTGATTGTGCTCTCAGGGCAGACTGCCTGTTACCTCCTGCTGGATCTCCCAGGAAGCATGTTTCCAGGAGCTGCCTGTCCTTGTGGGACCTCTAGCCAGGGAGGCTCATCTGCAAGCACTTCATTTGCCAGGCATGGCTTAGTGTGTATTTACTAGAAGATGAAGCCTGTTAAAACAGAAAAATGGCCACCATGCTGGAACATTTGTCTCTAAGTGCCATTATCCATGACTTCTACTGAAGGAAAAAAGAGGCAAAATCTTTATATTCTGGGCAAACGATTTTGCTATTTTGTGGTGACATTGATTAGAGCTTACCTAACTTCATAACAGGTCTACCTTTTCATAAGATAAAATGTGGCTTAAAAATCAGAGGAGATGCTCAAGGCTGGGGAGGGAGGCACCAAATTTCTCTTCGGATAAGATTTTGTATTATAAGTCACCTTTTTCCAGACTTCTGTGATCGATACTGTTGCTAGTCTGGAGCAACAAAGGAATACATTTTTTTTTTTCCCTACCATCTACACCTACATTGAAGAATGAATCAGGAATGACTGATGCATTGGAGTCATCTGATTGCTGTCTGAAAAACCATACTGCTGTGCTGTCATAGACATTAGCATAACAATTTCAACTCTCTTAATATTAGATTTCAGTGACAGAAAATACCTTCCCCACCAAGAAGATACATTGTACCACCAGAGTCTGACATCAGTGTTGAATTTTTCCTTGTCCCTTGAATTTTTGATTTCCATTACCTCACCTGGAGGAGACTGTGCCAAGTGCTATGGAGTAGAGAAAGGTACACTGGCCTTGACTCCTACTTCTGCCATAAGTCGCAACCTCCAGGAGTCTTAGTTTCAATTCTTCAGCATCCTCACCAAGTCTTTGATTTGCTTGATTTATCAATTATATATTTTCCTATACTTTGTAATTTTGAGTTTTTGCCTAGAGTATTTTGAGGCTGTGTTATCAGGTGTGTTCAAGTTTAGAGTTATAGCTTCCTGGTGATCTGAACCTATGATTAATTTTGTAATGACTCCCTTTATCTCTAGTAATTTTATTTGTGTCCAAGTCTCTTTTGTATGATGTTAATAGAGCTACCCCATGTTTTTTGTTTTGTTTTGTTTTGTTTTGTTGGTTGGTTAGTTTAGTATTTGCCTGGTGTATCTTTTTCTGTCCTCTTACTTTTGATCTTATGTTTGATTTTTTTTTTTTTCCCTAAGGATAAAGAAAGAGCTAGGAGGAGATAAGAAATTGATTCACTCTCCCATATTTAACAGTTGAAGAAAGCTTTAAGCTGTTAAGTTCAGTTCCTTTTACTCTTCCTAAAAGGACATATTACTCAATTCTTAATATGTCTGTGGTTTTTATTGGAGCGTGTCCAAGTTTTCCTCATTCCTCTGTAACTGTGGAGCTCAGAGATGGTTCTACTGAACAGTATTAACCCAGTATTAAGTAGAATGACTGATTCACTTTCCATTTCCTGTTCATGCATTCTAGTCTCCTTTATTTTTAAAGACTTTATAGCAAAAACAAATTCAGAGCAGAAGTTGCCCGCAATTCTTCACTCAATTAAATGTGCTTTCATTTGTCCATGTTACACAGTAAGCCCTTGTCTACAGACATCTAATTTTTACATTTTCTGTGATATAAAACAATTTTATATTCTCCATTTTAGATTTTCACATAGCATTACACCATGTGCATTTTCTTATTTAACTACAACTTCTCTAAGTCCTTATCCCCACTTCCTCTAACATTATAGAATAAGTCCTGCAATATTTTTGTCCATGATCATATAACCTATAGATATCTATAAACATGGATTTTGTTGATGTTGTTTGAGATCATAATCATAAATGCTTAACTGCAACTTGATTTTTTTTTAGTGGTGGTAACTTTCACTTTAAAAAAATTTTTTATTATGAACTTAACATATAAACATAGTAGTGATAACTTTCCAAGTATGATTCAACAAGTAGAGAGCAAATTTCAGAGAAAGTCATGGGTCACAGTTCCACAACTTCAGCTATTTCCATTATTGTAAAATATATCATACATATAAAAAGTTGTTAACTTTCAATGTACAGCTTGACAAGCAGTTATATAGGTAATTTCAAAAATTGTTATGGGTTACATTTTCACAGTCTCAGTTCTTTTATCATTATGCAGTATAAGGTATACACAGAAAGGTGAAGACTTTGAAAACACAAGTCAACAAATAGCTATAAAGCAAATTTCAAAGGACTTCATAGGTTACAGTTCCACCATGTCATTTACCTCCTTCCAGCTATCCCAACACCCCAGTATCTAAAAAAACATATATGTTTATATCAAGTTTCACTATTCATAGACCTTTGCTAAATCTTGTTTGTTGCTATGGAAAGGGGGTGTGGACAGTATGGGAAAGGGGGCTGCATCTGATTTGTTGATCTTCACGAGGCTGTTGCCTCTGGGTTTTAGGATTTGTCTGGCATAGGAACACTCTGGTGGATTTAAGTTTCTGAGAGATAAAACTTAGTGAGTGTATCTTTTATAGAATCTCAGGTAGGGACCGAGGTATTTGGGAACTAGTTTTGATAAGGGCATGGCATACTGTGGCCATTTAGGATGTCTAGCTGGATTTGCATAAGAGAAACCTGTAGGATAGCCTCTCAACTCTTTGGGATCTCTCAGCCACTGTGACCTCAGCTTGTTACCTTTCTTTTTCCACCCTTTTGGTCAAGTAGGCATTTTCAATCCTTCACTGCCAGGGCCAGGCTCATTCCTGGAAGTCATGTCCCACATTGCCAGGGAGATTCATTCCCCTGGGAGTCATGTCTCTCATGGGGGGGAGGTTAATAAATTTATTTGCCGATTTGGGCTTTTTGTAGGCCACATCTGAGCAACAAAAGAGGTTCCCTGGCGGTGCTCCTTAGGTATAATTATAGGCGAGCTCAGCCTTTAAGAACCCTAAATTTCACAAGAGTAAGCGTCAAGTCGAGGGCTTGTTATTAAGTGGTGAGTTCCTAATTTCACTTAATATACATTTTATCTCAAGATAAACGACCAGTTCCTTACATTATTTTCACTTAGTCATACAATCATCATCACTCTCAACTTTAAACAATTTTCATAACATAATACATCCCAGAGCTCTTTCAGCTGCTAATTATTCATCCCTGGTATTAGTGTATTGTTGGTAAGATACTCCTATTAAATATAGTCTTTAATATGTAATGAGTAGTTTTTCCATACCACTCTGTTGTTAAGCCTCTGCACCAGTGTCATACCCTATAAGTATATCATGCTAACATTTATTTAGGTTTGTGGTGCTACTCTGTTGGTTACATGCCTTTAAGCAACCATTTATGAACACGTCACCTTTGATGCATCACTGATACTTATAATCCCATTAATGAACCATAGTCACACCTAGCCATTCCCATACCATTAAGTTCACCCTTATTATCACATCTGTACATATTAGATTATCATTCTCCCTTCACTAGTTTCTGTACATCTCTAGGATCCCTGTATTCTACATTATAAAGCACTTATTTTACATTTTTCACAGAGTTCACAATAGTGGTAACATACGATATCTCTCCTTTTGTGTCTGGCTTATTTCACTCAACAGTATGTCTTGAAGGTTCATCCATGTTGTCATATGTTTCACGAGATCGTTCCTTCTTACTGCCGCGTAGTATTCCATCGTGTGTATATACCACATTTTATTTATCCACTCATCTGTTGAAGGACATTTGGGTTGCTTCCATCTCTTGGCAAAAGTGAATAATGCTGCTATGAACATTGGCGTGCAGATATCTGTTCGTGTCACTGCTTTCCGACCTTCCGGGTATATACCGAGAAGTGCAATCGCTGGATCGAATGGTAACTCTATATCTAGTTTTCTAAGGAACTGCCAGACTGACTTCCAGAGTGGCTGAACCATTATACAGTCCACCAACAATGAATAAGAGTTCCAATTTCTCCACATCCCCTCCAGCATTTGTAGTTTCCTGTTTGTTTAATGGCAGCCATTCTAACCGGTGTTAGATGGTATCTCATTGTGGTCTTAATTTGCATCTCTCTAATAGCTAGTGAAGCTGAACATTTTTTCATGTGTTTCTTGGCCATTTGTATTTCCTCTTCAGAGAACTGTCTTTTCATATCTTTTGCCCATTTTATAATTGGGCTGTCTGTACTACTGTCATTGAGTTGTAGGATTTCTTTATATATACAAGATATCAGTCTTTTGTCAGATACATGGTTTCCAAAAATTTTGTCCCATTGAGTTGGCTGCCTCTTTACCTTTTTGAGAAATTCCTTTGAGGTGCAGAAACTTCTAAGCTTGAGGAGTTCCCATTTATCTATTTTCTCTTTTGTTGCTTGTGCTTTGGGTGTAAAGTCTAGGAAGTGGCCGCCTAATACAAGGTCTTGAAGATGTTTTCCTACATTATCTTCTAGGAGTTTTATGGTACTTTCTTTTATATTGAGATCTTTGGTCCATTTTGAGTTAATTTTTGTGTAGGGGGTGAGGTAGGGGTCCTCTTTCATTCTTTTGGATATGGATATCCAACTCTCCCAGCCCCATTTGTTGAAAAGACCATTATGACTCAGTTCGGTGACTTTGGGGGCCTTATCAAAGATCAGTCGGCCATAGATCTGAGGGTCTATCTCTGAATTCTCAATTTGTTTCCAATGATCTATATGTCTATCTTTGTGCCAGTACCATGCTGTTTTGGCAACTGTGGCTTTATAATAAGCTTCAAAGTCAGGGAGTGTAAGTCCTCCCACTTGGTTTTTCTTTTTTAGAGTGTCTTTCGCAATTCGAGGCATCTTCCCTTTCCAAATAAATTTGATAACTAGCTTTTCCAAGTCTGCAAAGTAGGTTGTTGGAATTTTGATTGGGATTGCATTGAATCTGTAGATGAGTTTGGGTAGAATTGACATCTTCATGACATTTAGCCTTCCTATCCATGAACATGGAATATTTTTCCATCTTTTAAGGTCCTCTTCTATTTCTTTTAGTAGAGTTATATAGTTTTCTTTGTATAGGTCTTTTACATCTTTGGTTAAGTTTATTCCTAGGTACTTGATTTTTTTAGTTGCTATTGAAAATGGTATCTTTTTCTTGAGTGTCTCTTCAGTTTGTTCATTTCTAGCATATAGAAACATGACTGACTTATGTGCATTAACCTTGTATCCCGCTACTTTGCTAAATTTGTTTATTAGCTCTAGTAGCTGTATCGTCGATTTCTCAGGGTTTTCTAGATATAAGATCATATCATCTGCAAACAATGACAGTTTTACTTCTTCTTTTCCAATTTGGATGCCTTTTATTTCTTTGTCTTGCCGGATTGCCCTGGCTAGCACTTCCAGCACAATGTTGAATAACAGTGGTGACAGCGGGCATCCTTGTCTTGTTCCTGATCTTAGAGGGAAGGCTTTCAGTCTCTCACCATTGAGTACTATGCTGGCTGTGGGTTTTTCATATATGCTCTTTATCATGTTGAGGAAGTTTCCTTCAATTCCTACCTTTTGAAGTGTTTTTATCAAAAACGGATGTTGGATTTTGTCAAATGCTTTTTCAGCATCTATTGAGATGATCAATTGATTTTTCCCTTTTGACTTGTTAATGTGTTGTAATACATTGATTGATTTTCTTATGTTGAACCATCTTTGCATGCCTGGAATGAACCCCACTTGGTCATGGTGTATGATTTTTTAAATGTGTCTTTGGATTCGATTTGCAAGTATTTTGTTGAGGATTTTTGCATCTATATTCATTAGGGAGATTGGCCAGTAGTTTTCCTTTTTTGTAGCATCTTTGCCTGGTTTTGGTATTAGATTGATGTTAGCTTCATAAAATGAGTTAGGTAGTGTTCCATTTTCTTCAATGTTTTGGAAGAGTTTGAGTAAGATTGGTGTCAGTTCTTTCTGGAAGATTTGGTAGAATTCCCCTGTGAAGCCATCTGGCCCTGGGCATTTATTTGTGGGAAGATTTTTGATGACTGATTGGATCTCTTTGCTTGTGATGGGTTGGTTGAGGTCTTCTATTTCTTCTCTGGTCAGTCTAGGTTGTTCATATGTTTCCAGGAAATTGTCCATTTCCTCTACATTATCCAGTTTGTTGCCATACAGTTGTTCATAGTACCCTCTTATAATTTTTTTAATTTCTTCAGGATCTGCAGTTATGTCACCTTTTTCATTCATTATTTTGTTTATATGGGTCTTCTCTCTTTTTGATTTTGTCAGTCTAGCTAGGGGTTTGTCAATCTTGTTGATCTTCTCAAAGAACCAACTTTTGGTGATATTTATCCTCTCTATTGTTTTTTTGTTCTCTATGTCATTTATTTCTGCTTTAATCCTTGTTATTTCTTTTCTTCTACTTGGTTTAGGATTGGTTTGCTGTTCATTTTCTAGCTTCTTCAGTTGATCCATTAGTTCTTTGATTTTGGCTCTTTCTTCCTTTTTAATGTATGCGTTTAGTGCTATAAATTTCCCCTTTAGCACTGCTTTTGCTGCATCCGATAGGTTTTGGTATGTTGTGTTCTCATTTTCATTCGTCTCTATATATTTAGCAATTTCTCTTGCTATTTCTTCTTTAACCCACTGATTGTTTAGGAGTGTGTTGTTTAACCTCCAGGTATTTGTGAATTTTCTAAGTCTCTGATGGTTATTGACTTCTAATTGTATTCCATTGTGGTCAGAGAATGTGCTTTGAATAATTTCAATCTTTTTAAATTTATTGAGGCTTGTTTTATGTCCCAGCATATGATCTATTCTGGAGAAAGTTCCATGAGCACTAGAAAAGTATGTGTATCCTGGTGATTTGGGATGTAATGTCCTGTATATGTGTGTTAAATCTAATTCATTTATCAGATTGTTTAGGTTTTCAATTTCCTTATTGGTCTTCTGTCTGGTTGATCTATCTATAGGAGAGAGTGATGTGTTGAAGTCTCCCACAATTATTGTGGAAACATCAATTGCTTCCTTTAGTTTTGCCAGTGTTTCTCTCATGTATTTTGTGGCACCTTGATTGGGTGCATAGACTTTTACGATTGTTATTTCTTCTTGTTGAATTGCCCCTTTTATTAGTATGTAGTGGCCTTCTTTGTCTCTCAAAACATCCCTGCATTTGAAGTCTATTTTATCTGAGATTAATATTGCTACACCTGCTTTCTTTTGGCTGTAGCTTGCATGAAATATTTTTTTCCATCCTTTCACTTTCAGTTTCTTTGTGTCCCTGTGTCTAAGATGAGTCTCTTGTATGCAACATATTGATGGTTCATTTTTTTTGATCCATTCTGCAAATCTATATATTTTAATTGGTGAGTTTAGTCCATTTACATTCAACGTTATAACCGTGAAGGCATTTCTTGAATCAGCCATCTTATCCTTTGGTTTATGTTTGTCATATTTTTCCCCTCTGTCTATTAATATCTTTTATTGTACCCATACCGAATCTCTTTAGTACTGAACCTTTCTCCAAGTCTCTTTGTCCTTTCTTTGTTTCTCTGTCTGTAGGGCTCCCTTGAGTATCTCCAGTAGGGCAGGTCTCTTGTTAGCAAATTCTCTCAGCATTTGTTTGTCTGTGAAAAATTTAAGCTCTCCCTCAAATTTGAAGGAGAGCTTTGCTGGATAAAGTATTCTTGGCTGGAAATTTTTCTCACTCAGAATTTTAAAGATATCGTGCCACTGCCTTCTGGCCTCCATGGTGGCTGCTGAGTAGTCACTACTTAGTCTTATGCTGTTTCCTTTGTATGTGGTGAATTGCTTTTCTCTTGCTGCTTTCAAAACTTGCTCCTTCTCTTCTGTGTTTGACAGTGTGATCAGTATATGTCTTGGAGTGGGTTTATTTGGATTTATTCTATTTGGAGTTCGCTGAGCATTTATGATTTGTGTATTTATGTTGTTTAGAAGATTTGGGAAGTTTTCCCCAACAATTTCTTTGAATACTTGTCCTAGACCTTTACCCTTTTCTTCCCCTTCTGGGACACCAATGAGTCTTATATTTGGACGTTTCATATTATCTATCATATCCCTGAGGTCCATTTCAATTTTTTCAATTTTTTTCCCCATTCTTTCTTTTATGCTTTCATTTTCCATTCTGTCATCTTCCAGGTCACTGATTCATTGTTCAACTTCCTCTAGTCTTGTACTATGAGTGTCCAGAATCTTTTTAATTTGGTCAACAGTTTCTTTAATTTCCATAAGATCATCCATTTTTTTATTTAGACTTGCAATGTCTTCTTTATGCTCTTCTAGGGTCTTCTTGATTTCCTTTGTATCTCGTACTATGGTCTCATTGTTCATCTTTAGTTCTTTGAGTAGCTGCTCTAGGTTCTGTGTCTCTTCTGATCTTTTGATTTGGGTGCTTGGGCTTGGGTTATCCATATCGTCTGGTTTCTTCATATGCTTTATAATTTTCTGTTGTTTTTGGCCTCGTGGCATTTGCTGAACTTGATAGGGTTCTTTTAGGATTTGTAGACCAATTGAAGTCCTTATCTCTAATTTATCAGATCTACAGTTTCGTGGAGTACACTTTCTCTAACTAACCAGCAGGTGGCGTCCACGAGCCACCTGTTCTCCACAAGCCAGTTCTCCCCTGCTTAGCCTTTTTGGTGAGTGGGGGAGTGAGTCTTGTGGGGTCCAATTGGTGTACCAAGCTTGCGTGTGTAGTTGGTGTTGCCTGCCCTGTATATGGGGCGTGTTTCTGGGCAGTCAGGGAAGGGGGGTGGCCCTAACAATCAAATCTCCCTGGTGATCCTAGAGTTTTAAAGCTGCTGCAATAGTCTAATCCTTCAGTTCAGTCCTGCCACAGTTTGTCTCTGCCACTGACCCACAAGTCCTTGGTATTGGCGTATGGCTCCTGAGACTTGCAAGTGGGCCCCTCTTCCAGGCTGTGCACCCCAGGTCCTCTGTTGAGGGATGACTGTGCTATGTCACAGGTGAGTGCCATCCCCCCAGGGCAGTTCTGGGCTGCTGGGCTGTGTAGGGAGGCTCCCAGTCTGCTGAAATGATGGCTGAATGGGGCTTTGTTAATTCACACTGCTCCACCTTCCCAACTCTGGGACAATCAGCTGAGGTTGCAGGGAAGGCTAATGTCCATGCCCAGTTTTGTGGTGTGTGCCTGTTATTTGAAGCACTTCTGTCACACTGGGTTGTCTGGGGCAGCTCTGGGCTATGGGGCTGGCGATGGGCAGGAGTGTTTCCTGTCCACCAGGATGATGGGTGTGAGCGGACACCCCCCTTTTCTTGGGAAGTTGTGGTGTTTAGTGAATTTTCTCAGCCACTGAATTATTGCCTTTTGTCTCAGAGCTCTCTTAGTTCTGCTCTTGACTTGACCTACCCAAATTGCAAGTCTTTGAAGCTTTCTGTATTGGGCTTGTTAGAGTAATTGTTTTAGAAAAAGAAAAAAGGATTAAAAAAAAAAAGGGCCCTCCTCAGAAATCTAATGGGTTATTGAAATGCTAAGAGACAAAGCAACCAGGGCCATTAAGGAAAGGTCCACAGGGCAGAGAGATCAGCTTTTCTTCGGGATTTGCATATGTGCCTCAGGGCCTGAGCTCTGCCCTTCCCCTTTCTATGTTCACCAGAACTCCAAAAATCCTCCGCTTTTATTTTGGAGTTTTTCGTGTTGTTTTTTTTCTATGCCTGTCTCCTTTCTGCTGGGCTGGCTGCTCTCAGATTCTCTGGTGTCTGGTCTCAGTCTATCTATGGTTGGAGTTTGGATCAGTAGAATGAGTTTCCGATAAGGGCTGCCACTGCAGTTCTCCCTTCTCCTTCCCGGAGCTGACAGCCCCTCCTCCCACGGAACTGAGCCTGGCAGGGAGGGGTGTGGGTCCCCTGGCCGCAAAAACTTACAGATTTCGCTGATCTCAGCAGTTCCACGTTTTCATGAGTGTTGTATGAAGTATGCCCAAAGTCAGATTGCTCTGTGGTGTCCAGTCCACGCAGTTCCTGGCTTTCTACCTACTTTCCTGGAGGAGTAACTAAAACATACAGCTCACCAGTCCACCATCTTGCCCCGCCTCCTATGCAAGTCTTTTGACCATTCTGTGATTGGATTGTCTTTTTGTTGAGTTTTAGAATTTCTTTATAGATTCTGGAAATTAAGCCTGTATCAGATAAGTGGTTTCCAAATAATTTCTCCCACTTTATAGGTTGTTTTTTCACTTTCATGATAAAGTCCTTTGATGCATGAAAGTTTTTAATTTTGATGAGGTCTCATTTATCTATTTTTTCTTTTGTTGCTTGTGCTTTGGCTGTTAGGTCTAAGAAACCATTTCCTAACACAACATCCTGAAGATGCTTCCCTATGTTTTCTTCTAGAAATTTTACAGTCCTGGTTCTTGCATTTAGGTCTTTGATTTATTTTGAGTTAATTTTTGTATATGGGGTGAGATAGGTGTCCTCCTCCATTCTTTTGCATATGGGTATCCAGTTCTACCAGCACCATTTGTTGAAGAGACTATTCTTTCTCAATTCAATAGACTTGGCAGCCTTGTCAAAACTTATTTGGCCAAAGATGTGAGGGTCTATTTCTAAACTCTCAGTTTGACTCCATTGGTCAATATATCTATCCTTGTGCCATTACCATGCTGTTTTGATCAGTTTAGCTTTGTAACAAGTTTTAAGTTTGGGAAGTGTGAGTCCTCCAACTTCATTCTTCTTTTTCAAGATGATTTTGGCTCTCTGGGGCCCCTTATCCTTCCAAATAAATTTGATGATTGGCTTTTCCATTTCTGCAAAGGAGGCTGTTGCAATTTTGATTGAGATTGCATCGGATCTGTAAATAGTTTTGGATAGAATTGACATTAACAATATTTGATCTTTCATTCCATGAGCAAGAAATCCCCTTCCATTTATTTAATTCTTCCTTGACTTCTTTTAGCAAAGTTTTGTAGTTTCTGTGTATAAGTCCTTTACACCCTTGGTTAAATTTATTCCTAGATATTTTGTTCTCAGTTGCTGTTGTAAATGGATTTTTTTTTCTTGATTTCTTCCTCAGATTGCTTATTGTTAGTGTTTGGAAACAATGCTGATTTTTGTGTGTTGATCTTGTACCATTTCACCTTGCTGAAAGGTCTAGTAGCTTTGTTTTAGTTTTTTTAGACTTTCTACATGTAGGATCATGTAATCTGAAAATAGTGGAAGTTTTACTTCTCCCTTTCCAATTTCAGTGCCTTTTATCTCTTTCTCTTGCCTAATCGCACTGGCTAGAAATTCCAGTACAATGTTGAGTAACAGTGGTGACAGTGGGTATCCTTGTCTTATTCCAGATGTTAGAGGGTGTTCCAGTTTGCTAATGCTGTCATATTGCAAAACACTAGAAACGGATAGGCTTTTATAAAGGGGGTTTATTTGGTTACACAGTTACAGTGTTAAGGCCATAAAGTGTCTGAGGTAAGGCATCAACACTTGGGTACTTTCACTGGAGAAAGTCTATTGACATGCAGGAAACCTCTGTTAGCTGGGAAGGCACGTGGCTGGCATCTGCTTGCTCCTAGGTTGTGTTTCAGCTCCTCTGTCAGCTCCTGTGTGTTTTTCAAAGTGTCCCTCATGGCTGAAGCTTCTCTGAAGTCCTTCTGTTTGTCAACTGTTTTATATGGCCCCAGTGATTTAATTAAGACACACCCTGACTGGGTGGGCTAACACTTCCATGGAAATTATCCAATCAAAGTTCTTGCCCACAGTTGATTGAGTCACATCTCCAAGGAAACAATCAGTAGGTTCCAACCTAGTCAACACTAATATATCTGCCCCCACAAGACTGCATCAAAGAACATGGAGTTTGGGGGGACATAAATCACCAAAACCAGCACAGATGGAAAGCTTTCATTCTTTCACCATTGGACATGATTTTGACAATGGGTTTTTCATATATGCTCTTTATCATATTGAGGAAGTTTCCTTCTATTCCCATTTTTCTAAGTGTTTTTATCAAGAACTGCATTTTGTCAAATGCATTTTCTGCATCAGTTGAGACGATCATGTGGTTTTCTTCTTTTTTTCTGTTAATGTGGTGCATTATGTGAATTAATTTTCTTATGTTGAACCATCCTTGCATACTTGGCATAAATCCCAATTGATCATGGTGCATAATTTTTTAAATGCGCTGTTGAATTCCATTTGCTGGCATTTTGTTGAAGACTTTTGCATTATATTCATAGGACAAATTGGTCTGCAATTTTCTTTTTTGTAGTTTCCTTATCTGGCTTTGGTTTTAGGGTGATGTTGGCCTCATAGAGTGAGTTAGGGAGTGTTCCCTGCTCTCAACTTTTTGAAAGAGTTTGAGCAGATTGGTATGAATTCTTCTTAGAATGTTGGATAGAATTCACCTGTGTAACCATTTGGTCCTGGGCTTTTCTTTGTTAGGAGGTTTTTGATAACTGTTTCAATTTCTTTGTTTATAATGGTCTTTTGAGATCTTCTGTATCTCCTAGATTCAGTGTAGTTTATGTGTTTCTAGGAATTGTCCATTTCACCTAGGTTGTCTAATTTGTTGGCATAAAGTTGTTCATAGTATCCTCTTATGATCCATTTTATTTCTGTGGGGTTAGTAGTAATGTTATCCCCCTCTCATTTCTGATTTTATTTATTTGCATCTTCTCTTTCTTTTTCTTTGTCAGTCTAGCTAAAGGTTTGTCAATTTGATTGATCTTTTCAAAGAACAAAATTTTGGTTCCATCAATTCTCACTCTCTCTCTCTCTCTCTCTCTCTCTCTTTTTTTTTTTTTTTTTTTTTTTTTTGTCTCCATTACTTCTGCTCTAAACTTTGTTATTTCTTTCCTTAAGCTTGCTTTGGAGTTAGTTTGATGTGTTTGTTTTTTTTCTAGTTCCTCCAGGTGTGTAGTTAGATCTTTGATTTTAGCTCTTTCTTCTTTTTTAATGTAAGCATTTAAGGCTATAAATTTCCCTCTCAGCACTGCCTTCACTGCATCCCATAAGTTTTCATGTGTTATGTTCTTGTTTTCGATCATCTCAAGATATTTATTGATTTCCCTTATGATTTCTTCTTTGACCCACTGATTGCTTGGGTGTGTTATTTACCTTCCATATAGTTGTGGGTTTTCCAATTTTCTACCTGTTACTGATTTCCAGCTTTATTTCATTGTGGACAGAGAAGATGCTTTGTATAATTTCTGTCTTTTAAAATTTGTCAAGGCTGTTTTGTAATCCAACAGGTGGTCTATCCTGGAGAGTGATCCATGTGCACTTGGGAAGAACAGAATCCTACTGTTTTGGGGTGCAATATTCTGCATATGTCTTTTAGGTCTAGTTCATTTTTCATATTATTCAAGTTCTCTGTTTCCTTATTGATTGTGGTGGCTTGAAGCTGTTATGTACCCCAGAAAAAGCTATGTTCTTTTAATCCATTCCTGTGGGTGTAGAGCTATTGTGGCTAGGACCCTTTGATTAGGTTATTTCAATTGAGATGTGACCCACTCCATTCAAGGTGGATCTTAATCCTCTCATTTGGAGTCCTTTATAAGAGATGAAAATAAGAGAAGTTCATAGAGAGAAGCCCCAGAGAAGCTGTGAGACAAGGACACACCCACAGAAGCTGAGAGAGGAAGCCACTGGAGTCAGAAACTGAAAGCAACAAAACCTAGGAGAGAAGGACCAGCAGACACTAGCCACATGCCATCCATCTGACAGAGGTGTCCCAGATGTTGGCAGACTTTCTTCAGAGAAGGTATCATCCTGTCGATGCCTTAATTTGAACATTTTCACAGCCTAAAAACTGTAAATTTGTACACTAATAAATACCCATTGTAAAAGCCAATCCATATCTGGTATATTGCATTCTGACAGCTTTAGCAAACTGAAACATTGATCTTCTGTCTAGATGTTCTATTTATTGATGACAGTGGTATATTGAAGTTTCCAACTATTATTTCAGAGGTGACTGTTTCTCCTTTCAGTTTTGCCAGCGTTTGTCTCATGTATTTTGTGGCACTGTTATTAGGTGCATTAATATTTATGATTATTATTTCTTCTTGGTGGATGGACCTTTTTATTAATATATAGTGTCTTTCTTTGTCTCTTGTAACAGCTTTTGACTTAAAGTCTATTTTGTTGAAATAGCTACTCCAGCTTTCTTTTGGATTATCTTTTCCCATCCTTTCACTTTCAACCTATTCATGTCTTTGGGTCTAAGGTGAGTCTCTTGTAAACAACATATAGTTGGATTATGCTTTTTTACCTTCTGCTCATCTGTGTCTTTTGATTGGGGAGTTTAATCCATTAACTTTCAGTGTTTTTACTATAAAAGCAGCATTTACTTCAGCCATTTTGTCCTTTGGTTTCTGTATATCTTATATCTTTTTTTGTCTCTCTTTTCCTTTATTGCAGTTCCTTTTTGGTATAGTTGATTTTTTTAAAAAATTCAGTTTTATTGAGATATACTCACATACCATACAATCATCCATGTTCACAGTATCATCTTATAGTTGTGCATTCATCACCCTAATCTATTTTTGAACATTTTCCTTACATCAGAAAGAATCAGAATAAAGAATATAAATAAAAAAAGAACACCCAAATCACCCCCCCCATCCCACCCTATTTTTCATTTAGGTTTTGTCCCCATTTTTCTACTCATCCATCCATACACTGGATAAAGGGAGAGCGATCCACAGGGTTTTCACAATCACACTGTCACTCCTTGTTAGCTACATTGTTATACAATCGTCTTCAAGAGTCAAGGCTACTGGGTTGGAGTTTGGTAGTTTCAGGTATTTATTTCTAGCTATTCCAATATATTAAAACCTAAAAAGTGTTATCTATATAGTGTATAAGAATGTCCACCAGAGTGACCTCTCGACTCCATTTGAAATCTGTCAGCCACTGAAACTTTAGTTCATTTCATTTCACATCCCCCTTTTGGTCAAGAAGATGTTCTCAATTCCACGATGCCAGGTCCAGAGTCATCCCCAGGAGTCATATCCTGCATTGTTAGGGAGATTTACACCCCTGGGAGTCAGGTCCCACGTAGGGGGTAGTTGATATTTTGTGGTGTAATCTGGCTGATCCCTTTCTCATTTTCATTTCTTTATATTTTTTAGGTATTTTCTTTGTGGCTATGCTGGGGTTTGTATTACACAACCTATGTCTGCAACCTACTATTTTGTTAAGATACCAGCTTAACTTCAATAGCATACATGTTCTCTGCTCCTGTATCCCTCCATTTCCTCTATTTCTGTTGTTTTTGTGCTACATTACATCTTTATATTTTGTGTGTCCATTATCAGGAAATATGGCTTTTTATCTTTCAATTGTATTGTCTTATCATAATTAAAGAGTAGAGTTACATATTGAGGACACAGTACTATTGGGTTTTGCATTTACCCATTTAGTTACCTTTACTGAAGATCTTCACATTGCTTCAATCTACTCTCTTTCATCTTTTCCTGTCAACCTGCAGAACTTTCTAGCAATTCTAGTAGGGCAGATCTTTTGGTGACAAACTCTCAGTTTCTGTTTATCTGTGAATGTTTTAAACTCTCCCTCATTTTTGAAGGACAGTTTTGCCAGATAAAGAATTTTTGACTGGCAGTTTTTCTCTTCCAGTGTCTTAAAGATATCATACACTGCCTCTTGCCTACATTGTTTCTGATGAGAAATTGACAATTAGTCTTATGGAGGGTCCCTTGTATGTGATGAGTTGCTTTTCTCTTTCTGCTTTCAGAATTCTCTTTTTATCTTTGGCATTTGACCTTCTGATTGAGAATTAGCCTTCTGAGGAGGCGGAGAGGACTAGGGTTTGTCTTGTTTGGGGAAATCATTATACGGGACAATTTTCCTACCAGAGGAATAGACACGCATGTTTTAAATTGGCTTAGGTTCTTTGATTCCTTTTACCAAGAGATTTTAGGAGTACTGTTCCTATTCCTTAATTGGTGTCCTGAAGAATGTTTTTAAAGTGCTGTTTCCATGCAGTCTAGCAGTCTTGAATCAAGCCTCTTGGGAAGACATGACTTGGTGTAAATATGCACACAACCCAAGTGTGGTTGGGGGGTATGTTCTGTTCACAGGAGTTAGGGTTGGGTCTGTCTGTGGTAACTGTGTACTACCTGATTCAGAGGGACCATACCTGCTGATTAAACATGCAGGTTTCTAGGCCCCACAGAAGATCTACCTGGAGTATCTGCATTACCAATTTCCTCATGTGATTATTATGCATGTTAAAATTTAAGAATCATGGGATTAGTGTGAGTCCAGAAGTAGGTGCCATTGTTCTCTATAGGAGGAGCCTTATGTGTGATCACTAGAAATGGCAATTTGTGGCTCAGAGATCTTTGCCTGATTTTCTGTGTGTGTATGTATGTGTGTGTATGGTTTAATAGAGTTCATTTTTTTAAGAGCAGTTTTAGGTTTACAGAAAAATTGCACAGAAAATACAGAGAGTTCCCACATAAACCTTCTCCCCCACCTTCACCCTTGCATATTTGTTACAGTTGATGAAACAATATTGATATATTATTAACTAAAGTCCGTAGTTTACATTAGGGATCACTCTTTGTGTTGTACAGTTCTATGGATTTTGACAAATGCATACCATCATGTATATACCATTATATTATCATACATAATAGTTTAAATGCCCTAAAAATGCTTTATTCTCCACCTTTTCATCCCTCTACTTCTCTCTCTGAACCCCTGACAATCATTGCTCTTTTCACTGTTTCTATAGCTTTCCTTTTCCAAATGTCACATAGTTGGAATCATACAGTATATAGCCATTTCAGAATGGTTTTTTCACTTAGCAATATACATCTAAGTTTCTTCCAACTCTTTTTATAATTTGATAGCTCACTTCTTTTTATTGCTGTATAGTACTCCATTTTATAAATGTACCACCGTTTGTTTATCCATTCGCCTACTGAAGGACATCTTGATTGCTTCAAATATTTGACAATTGTGAATAAAGCTGCTATAAACATTCATTTGCAGGTTTTTGTGTGGACACCAGTTTTCAACTCATTTCAGTAAATACCTAGGAACATGACTGCTTGATTGTGTAGTAAGCCTATGTTTAACTTTGAGAGAAACTGCCAAACTGTCTTCCAAAGTGGCTGTATCATTTTGCATTCCTATCAGCAATGAATGAGAGTTCCTGTTGCTCCACATCCTTGTCAGAATTTGATGTTGTCAGCTTTGTCTGAGTTTTAATGTAAGAAAACAAAATACTCCGTCAGGCAAGCTTCAATTCTAAGTGTCCATTCACACTTGAGTTCTCAATCTTAGGCCCTAGCTGACGTTCTCCCTTCTATGGCCTTTTGGAAACTGCCTGGCCAGTTTGTTTGAGGTAACTGGGTTGATATGGGCTAGAAGCAAACAAATATAATTACTAGAAATCTTACATTTATACAGAACTGTCTCTATAGTTTTCAAAGTCCTTTCAAAACTAAAGCCACAGATACATTATTCATTGGATCCTTCCAAAAATCTGCAGAATAAATATTAATACTCCCATTTTGCAAAAGGGAAAACTGAGGCTCAGCTACATTAACTTACTTGTTCCAGCTTGTCAGTATAGAAAACAGTGGAGCTAGGTTTAGAGACTAAGGTCCTTGCCTGCCCACCCTCCATTCTTTCTCTCCCATCCCCACTTGTTCTCCTTGCCCCTCTCTTTCTCTCCCTTCCTTACTTATACTCAGTGCTCTGCCCACTAAGCGGTGTTAGCCAAGTGACCTCTTGTGCTGTTCTGTCCTGGCCATTGTAGATGTAGATACATTTACCACCATAAAACACTGTATTAATTTACTACTTTTCTAACCTGAGTGCTGACAAACCCTTACCAATCATATGCTCTCACACATCTGTATCTTTATAGAAAGAGAAATATGGTGAAAACTTGAGGAATGTTTTGCCTAATTAGTCTGTTTTGTGAATATTTCCTCCACTTTACCAACTTAACTCTTGATTTTGTAAAGCTAAAAATAACTTACACCAATAATTATGCCATCTGGAGGTGGGGGTGCCCCTGTTCTTTTTTCTTTCCTTCCTTTTTATCCCCATTCCGCAATATGTGTACCTACCCACACAAGGGGTGGGGGGCTGGGCTCTATGTGGTTTGGCAGAATGGTGAGAGGAGATGTTTGCATAATTTGATCCCTCAAACAATTTGAACTGAAATAATGAGAACATTGCTGTTCTGCTTACCCAGCACAGAGAGAATCCTTGTCCAATTCTATAGTTGATTTGATCAATGCAGATAGATTATTCTCCAAGATCCACCTACCACTAAATCTTAAATGATTGTCTAAATTACAGAATTACCCAGACAACTATTAATGAGATTTTCACCATTTGGAGTCTGAACACACATCAGGAGCCAGAGGCTTTTGCTTCTAATGTCCATATACTCTTTAAAAGTCTTCTCAATGCTTTATCACCCACCCATATTTATCTAGCACCCACAGGGCTTTAGGCATGGAGACTAGATACACAGAGCACCGAGTTTATAGATTTGCTCAGCCTTCTAAGAGCTTCTAGCATCATTATGCTGTCTTGTAAGTTTATTCTTTAAGACTACTGCTTTCTCCTTGCCAGTGGTAGACAGGAGGGCATTTCTCAGCCACTCCTCTTTAAATCGCTGGTCAGAAGGTCTGCAAGGTGAGTGATGATGCACCCCTCCCATCTAAGTATGAGCAGTCCTGGTCCACCAACTGCCTGCTAAAGTGAGTTAGCTGCTGTGTGCCTGTACCTGGAGCTCAGAACGTGAGCCGGGCAACAGTTGAGTCTAAAAATAAGCCAGCAACCACTTCCAACTGCCATGCTGTGCCTCTGCCACCCATGGCAGCATTTCAGCAGGAGATGGGTGAAATGCTCCTGCACAGGGCCACACTCTGTATTGTGGGCCTCGATGGGGAATCCTGTGAAGTTTCTCATACAAGTCAGGGCACACAGGAAAATCAAGGTCAGGAGATTTGGGTGGGTTTGGTGGAATCCTAACCAGAGACAATGTTGTGTTTGTCAGTCCTTAAACAGGAAAGGGAAGATAGTCAGCCTTTTCTTTGGTTATCTTAATAGATGTATTCCGTGAACGCTTCCGGGGCTAATTGTGGTGAAAATGTGCCAGGTAGACCCCTTTCATGCCATCCATAATTAATAGTGTTATAGTCTTCAAGGCCATAATGCTCATCAGTTATTAATTAGCAATTCATTTTGTTGAGTAAATAATACTTATGATTGATGATAGAACTTGTAATTGGACACTAGAAGTGGCCCTCTGGGACTGGCTTACCAGCAAGTATTAACCATGACACAGTAACGACAAACACAGAGGATCATCCAGGAAAATCCACGTTAAACAATTATGACACAGCCAAGGTGTTCCTTCTCAAGAGGAGAAAAGTCAGTCTTGAATGTCGAATGTGTATCTGAGACCTGAGTGTGTAAATCATTTCTGGCCACCTGGCATTGAGGTTTTCCATTTCCTCTTAAGCATGTAATCAGCCAGACTCTTTTTTTTTTTTCTCCCAAACAGCAAATTGTTCTTTGCTGGACAAATTTATTGACTTTGAATTACTCTTGTGATAGGTCCTTTCCAGGTATTGTCATGACACATGCACAAGGATTTGAGGAAAAAAAAATACTTTTCCAAAAAGGTAATGATTGAAATTTTTATTTAAACTGATTCCTTAGATTGAATTCACTTTAGATTAACAGATTTTCCTGCCCAATTGATTTTCTGGCATCCACGCAGTGATCCAGCAGAGATAAAACGGGGGTTCATTTAGTCCATGGCTCGGAGGAAAAACGAGAGGCTGGCAAATAGAACCAGCAAAGCTGCTTTCTCGCCTGCTCAGTTAGAGCAGGACAACCGGAGCCGGTCAGCTGCTCACCAGATGCTGCCTTCAATTAATATTCCAACCCTCAAAGACATTTATCGCTCACTCTAGAAAGCAGAACAGCTGAGTAATAAAGGGAACCACTAAAGCTGTTTCTTTTTTAGAGCATTTATAATGGCTAAATTGCTTGAAATAAATTAGCACGAAAAATAAACATAGTTTGTATAGTATCTGTAAAACAAATTCCTGATCTTGGGAAAATAGAGGGGCAAAGTAGGAGCTTGAGTTTAACAAGCCCATACAATATGCTTCATTAAGACAGGGCTCCCTCACCCCCCCAATTTAAAAAGGGTTAATAAACTCCAAGCTATCATTGCCAGTTAAACAGGTCCTGCACCATTGTAAGGAATGTAGGAAGCTACAAAGGAGACAGTTAAAAAGAAACCAAGAGACTGTGTTGTAATGCTAACAGGCAATTAACAAACTCATGGGTGTTAATTATCTTCATACTGTATCATGTTCAATTAGCTTAGTCTCTGCAACAAAGACAACGGTGAACAATTGCTTTGATAGGCGTACAGTACTTCATTTGTAGTTAATCGGTTTAAGCCCTGCAGTTGCTAGGTTACCTCGGTCTCCAGAGGTAAAAAGCTGTACAGATGCACTATGTTTAAATGACTACAGAGAACTGTTTAAACTCAAACCATGTATAACTCTTTATTGATTTTCCACAGAAGATCTCAGCTCTGATGATAAGGTTTTGATATATTTTCCTGCTACAGCCAGTTCCTTGGAGTATTGCAGAAAAAAATCTGTCAATATGCTTCTATTATGATCTCTTGATCTGTGCCTATAAAAACCTTTAGCCGCAGCCCTTATTATAAATAATGGAAGAAGCAATATCTGATTTTTTTTACCACACTGTACTACATGATTTTTTTTCTTCATTGGCTTCAGATCCAAATTACAGGACTTCATTCTGTACCCATGCTCTAAAATAATAAAGAAGAATTTCTAGCACTAATTAATTTGATTGACTCTCAGCAGGACGGGATCAGCTGTAGCATCATGAACTTTAACAATAACTACCAACTGATGGGCAGTTCACATCAATAAGACCATCACTCGCCTCTCTCTCACCTGCCACCAGGCGGGGAGTGAGCAATAACCAGCCCCCCACAGATGCTCCCCACTTAGCACTTTCTGCCCTATTAGCAATTTATAATGGTGATCAAGAAACAGTCAGCGGCAAATCAAGACAACTGTCTGGCTGCCTGTTTAATTGGCCTTGTTTGCTTTTTTGATAAATGGCTGGTGACTACTACAGGAGCCTGTATTTTGACTTTTAATAGGCCACAGTGATTAGACTACCAACAGATACTAGGTCAAAACTGAGGAAAGGTGCAAAAAATGTTAATTAATATCAATAATAGGCAATTATTAGATGGAAGGACCTACTATCTGTGTGCTCTAGTGGCTCAGAGCTAACTGGAAGGGAAAGCTACCAAATTAGCATAACTGTGTATGCAGACTGCATGGTGGGTCCTAGCGAACATCTGTTATGTTAGTCATTCAAATAGAATTCCTGCCTTTGGAGTGATATTCGCCAAGTCAGCAATCCCTCTTGGCTGTTTCCAGGCACTAACAATACCCTAGTGACTGGTGTCCTTCCAAATGAGCTGCGTTTCAGACTAAGAATTAAATGGCACCTTTGCTTCTGGGTTGTGCCATTGATGAGCCTAAGGAGGTCACTGTCCCCTGGTCTGTAGAGGTTGGAGGAGAAGGGTTTTGCACCGAAGCCATCCCAACCTTAGAGGGAAGTGTAATGTGGGCCTAGCCAGCTCAGAGAAGCACACAAGCTTTCTATGTTTGTTGTTTCATAATTGGCACTGAAAACATGGCTATGCCCAACGTGTCACGTGAAATGCTATATAGAATTCTCACAGCGTGGTTCTTTGTTATTCATTTCTTGAGGCAGGTGGGGGTGTGTCTGTTTGTGCTGCTGACAATATGTTTTGAAGCGTAAAGACAATGAAACAATAGGAATTGTAAGTACTGTTTCCTATACTTGTCCTTGACATTAAGGTCCCCTTGGGCAGCTCCAAGTTATAGCAAAGAATGTTGGAGTTTGAAAGGAATTTAGAGACATTTAAGACCAAACAGAGAAACTGAGACCCAGAGGGGTCAAGAGGCTTGTTTATGGCCCACCCGGCTGGTTGGGACCATGGCTGGAAGCAGACGTAAGTTTCCCAACTTCCCACCCAGAGCCCTTTGCCTCAGCTTGGTGCCTCCTTAAGGAGCTTTGGGTTTCTATCTGTGACTAGTGTCTGGTAGATTTTTCCAAAAGGCATGTTTGAAATGTAAACGTGGAATATATGCAAAAGTGCTCCTACCACACAAATGTATGACATTTCTGAAATGGCATGTTATCAAATATTTAAAATGATAAAATCTACAACCAGCTTGTGAGGTGTTTTGCAATTTAATGTGAGGCACAGATTTTTTTTTTTTTTTTTGAGAGAGGGAGATT
This sequence comes from Choloepus didactylus, assembly GCF_015220235.1. NCBI lineage: Eukaryota > Metazoa > Chordata > Mammalia > Pilosa > Megalonychidae > Choloepus > Choloepus didactylus. The sequence continues at coordinate 65,289,167 of NC_051315.1, read as the reverse complement.
ATAGTTATATCATCCCTTGTTTTATTTTGAGCTTGTTTGCTTATATATCTGGCTTGAACCAAACAGGAGAAGGATCTGTGTGTGGTGCCCTTTTCCTTCCCCACCAGAGGACTGACATTTAAGACCCATTTGACTAAACATTTTCAAGATCTTTAAAAGTGTGTGTGTGTGTGTGTGTGTGTGTGTGTGTGTGTGTGTGTGTGTGTAGGGGGATGGAATCTGCTTCTTCAAAGATTGAAATTGGGTTGTGAATTGTAACTAACTGCAGTTTTCTCCCTTTCCCTCTCCATACTCCCTTTTCCTGTCAACCTCCCCACCCAAACACTAAGAAAATCTCTCAGCTGCATCTTTTTGTTAATTGCATTGAACTGTTAAGCCTTTTAAGTACCACAGTGTCAAAGAAAATGGGGTTACTTTTTCATCTCTATTTCTGCAAAACTACTTTGAAAACCATCTGGATTTGAGTCTATGAGGAAACTAATATGTGAGTTTAAAAATGACATTTCATATAATACATTTCTGGGAGTAAATCTTTTAAAACGATGGAAATATTTTTAGTTTTTCATACTTCTACTCAACAAATATTTGTTGAGCACTGGGCTAGAATGTTAAAAATTATTAAAAGTAATGCTCAAAATGGTACATTTACAAATTATTTAGCCCCATGTAGAGCTCTTTACTAAGCAGTTTATGTTTCATGCATTAATTCTCCTAACAACCCAATGAAGTACTTGTTTCAAATCACCATTTTACAAATTAAGAAACTGAGGCTTAACAAGTTCAAGGGAGTGGAAAGAGGCACAGTTTATATTTAATTTAAGTTTAAATGCTTAACAATACAAAATATTTTCATCTTTTGAGGGCCTTAAGGGTTCCCCAAACTCCCCTGCATTAAAAATATGCTACAGAAGATGTTTTAAACACAGGTTTAGAAGCAACAAAGTAGTTCATTTCATAATGCTGTTTTTGGGTATTACCTTTCTCAGATAGAGCATGCATTATATATGAATGTTACTGTGGCATTTTAAGCTTTGTCATTTCTACAGTGACAGGAAATTAGATTTATTTTCTTTTAATAATTAGGATTTTGGTTATTTTATCCCCGTAAACTCTTTGCATTGTGGAACATTTGCTACTCAAGATGTTTTCCATTGGATATAAAATATTGATTATAAGATGTACCATTATTTTATTTACCATAAAGAAAAAATGTAGTTAAATAAACCATGACAATTTTTTTTTGTAATTTTAAGTGATGGTTTGGAATTTTTATTTTATGGTTCTTGAAAGAACTCTTTAGACTTTTTCAGATAATCAGTAAGTTTTTTTTTTTTTTTTACAAAGCATGAGTCACTCCTATGTATACACAAAATATAATAGAAATGAAAGAAATTAGTTAGGGTATCCTAAAACTTCCCATTTGGAGTCCAACTCTTATGAGTTACTTTTCGACTCAGAGCCGTCTGAACCCATGTGTTTCCACACAATGTTTTTTTCTGGGCCATCAAGAGGATTGGTGAGGCAGAGTTTCTTTAAAAAGTGCTCTGCTACTATCTCTGGGTTTCCTTCCCAACTAGTAACACCCATTCTGCAAGTTTTGATGCTGGTGTTTCTAATGTTTGCACATGAGCAGGCGATGACAACTCTTTGGGGGCTGTAGCCTGGCTGGTGATGGGGGTAAAACACACATGGATTTCAGAGATGTTGAAATGGGAGAAAAAAGGTACTTAGCATCCATGAAACACGTTAGTACATCCATCAGTTATCTTTATCCAAATATCTGTAGAGCTATAGACTTTTTATATAAGCAAATCCAGACAGTAATTGATTTCAGCCTATTAAGATGACATGTTGTCACAAACGTTTTTCTCCTATATCAACAGATAAGCTGTTGGCGGTATGTTGTTTAATAAACAACAGATAAGCTGTTGGCGGTATGTTGTTTAATAAACAGATAAGCTGTTTTTCTCATATCAACAGATAAGCTGTTGGCGGTATGTTGTTTAATAAACAGTAAGTATGGTGAGAAACCCCTGGAAGTTCTCCCCACTATACATAGTTGGGTATGTGTTGCAGCCCAAGAGGGCCATGCCAGTCCAAAGGCCAAAGAAGACAATGAGCGTTTTCCGACACATGAACTTTTATTTAGGGCTTACTTACAGGGTGAGAAGTCGTGGAGAGATCATGACAGCTCTCTCAGGCTGGGCAGGCATCGCATTCGCAGGGAAGATCACTGCGTGATGCAGAAAGCCTTTTATAAGGGTTTAAGACAAAGGCCTTTCTAAGGGTGGGGGAGCATAGATGCAGGAACAAGTCATTCTGACCTGGGTGGTGATGCGGGAAGGATTAGAATAACACTTGAACAATCACATTTTGCTCTTTTTGAATGTATTATGTCCCCCAAACACCATTATCTTTGATGCAATCTTCTGGGGCAGACATTTTAGTGCTGATTAGATTGGAATTCATTGAGTGTTTCCATGGCATGTGTCCCACCCAACTGTAGGTGATAACTGTGATTAGATATTTCCATGGAGGCATGGCCCCACCCATTCAGGGTGGGTCTTTATCAGTGGAGCCATATAAATGAGCTGAAGGGCAGAGGGAACTCAGTGTAGCTGACAGTGATGTTTTGAAGAGGAGCTACAGCCAAGAGGGACACTTTGAAGAAAGCACGGGAGCTGCAGATGAGAGACAGTTTGAAGATGGCCGTTGAAAGCAGACTCTTGCTCTGGAGAAGCTGAGAGAGGACAAATACCCCAAGTGCAACTAAGAGTGACATTTTTGAGGAACTGCAGCCTAGAGAGGAATGTCCTGGGAGAAAGCCATTTTGAAACCAGAACTTTGAGCAGATGCCAGCCACATGCCTTCCCAGCTAACAGACGTTTTCCGGACGCCATTGGCTATCCTCCAGTGAAGGTACCTGATTGCTGATGCATTACCTTGGACACTTTATGGCCTTAAGACTGTAACTGTGTAACCAAATAAACCCCCTTTTATAAAAGCCAATCCAACTCTGGTGTTTTGCATTCTAGCAGCATTAGCAAACTAGAACAGTCAATTTACCCTTTTTTTCTTTACTGGCTTAGAAAGACAATAGGTTAAACATTAGCTGCCTAGGTCATGCAGACTGCTGCGTACCAAAGGTCTGCAGGCCTGTTTTGCTCAGGCCACGGGTTGCCACAATCCACCCCTGCACAACAGTTTGCATTGACCATAGGACAGAGTTTACATACATAATTCACAACAACAATACAATAAACAATACACTGGTACAGAGAGATAATAAACCTATTAGCAAATGGTGCTATGGCCAGGTTAATGAGTTTTACCATCTAGAACAAGTACAGCCTGGGCTAAAATAGCTAAAGGATAAAACTACCAGGTATTCTGCTTTATTCTATCTCTAGTTTTTGCCATTTTTTCAACCTTGATCACAGAAATAAATTTCCCTTTCCACCAACTTTCTATCTTCATTCAGGTTTTGTTCCATATCCCCTATTTTTTATTCTGATACAACCAGTCATTTAGGAAAAAACAACTTCCTTTTCTTTTAATTAAAAAAAAAGACATCCCTCATACCCTCTACATTTAACTCATCAGAATAATTCTGGAAATTGTTCTTAAACATTTCTCAACATATTATTACCAATAACATTACACTTGTTAGAAGGCTAAATACTGAAAACATTTTAGTCGTTGCAGTATTAAAATAGTAACACATTTTTTTTTTAACAAGAATTAACAACACATGTAAGGATTAAATTGGACAGTTGAGTGGTTTAACAATATATATAAACTGAGTCTTTATCATAGATAGAAGGGTTCCAGGTGAGGGGAGTTTAAATACCATGTTTCTTCCCCCTGCAGGGAGCCCCTCAGTGTCAGAACTACAGTTAGTTTCCTATGTAATTCTAACACCCATGGGCTTAGGATTCTCAACCAGTGTGGCTGCATGGGCCAGAACCACAGCCAATTGACCGTATCTTCCCCAATTTCTAGTGTTTGTGGCAAAGGCAAGAGAGAATTATCATTGCCCCATTGTGGCTTGAAGGCAGCCAGCCCCTTTATCTGGAGTTAATGCCGATACAGTCTTCGAGTCCATTGTTTCTATCATCCTTTAAATATTTAGCCATATCCACGGTGGTGAAGGCATATTTTGTCCTTTGGACAGAGGAAGGGGCCAATATACTTTACTTGCCACCAGGTGACAGGAATCTGTTGTCCTCGGTGCCCAGTCTTCCGGCACAGCCATTCAGCCACTTCATGCAATGGTGTTAGCCTGTGGAATTTTGCTAGGACATCTGCTTCTATGTCACCTGGTAGTGAATTGGTGTTATGGGCAGAGACATGATAAATGGTTACCCTACATTTGTGGCAGGCAGTCCAGATGTCTTCCCATCAGATAGTGTCAGTACTGGGCTGGACAGTCATGGCTGTCCAGGTAGCAGGTTGCCCATGTGCCTATCCATGTAGAGTCAGGTGTATTTCCTTGTCTGTCAATGGTGGGCATGGGAGGAGCCACCTCAGGACTATCCACAGGAAGAAGGGCATGCTGCTCTTTCACATAGGAGGCTGGTCCTAAAATTTCATCCATCTCTGATTTTAAAGAGCTGTTGTCAAAGATGCCACATTGTAGGGGGTAGACTTTCCATTTTGTCAGTGTGCTCACCTGAGCACTCCACAAGTGGTGCTTATTTATAGTGTCCCGTATCTGCATACCTGTATGGGTATGGTCTTCTGTAAGGTCACTGGGCACCTGAGACCTTCAACACTCGCAACAGAGGATTACAGACAGTTCACAATTGCTCTTCTAAAGGGCTATATCTGAGTCCTGTGCCTTCCATAGTTGGGACCAGAATCTAATAGGTACACATTTAGCTTGTTGCCTTTGCCACAAACCCCACCCAAAGCCAATATTGGCAGTGGCCACATCCAAATCACAGGGTATATCGGGGTCCACCCCCCTTAAAGCCTGTGCTTGCAAAATAGTTCACTTAGTATTTTTAAACACAGCCTGCTGTGGAAAATCCCATTCCCACACTTTTCCTTTTCTAATTAGGGTGTACAAAGGTTTTAAAATTCTTACTAAGTAGAGTATGAACACTTCCCAATAACTTAACAAACCAAGAAAAGCCATCAACTGTTCAGAAGTAGGCAATGTGGGATAACTTTGCATGTTAACAATAACAGCTGAAGGAATAGCCTTAGTTTTACCTAACCGGACAAAACCCAAGAACTTGATAGAGTAGTCAGGCTCTTCTGGAAGTGTCCACATTTGAAGGTATCCTTGTGGACTCACAGCAAATGTCCATTGTTGTTTTCCCCACGTGAAGCCTAACACGGGTTGACTGGAAAAAAAAATCTAAAAATATTCTAAATAACATATTAGCAAGGTTTAACACAAAATGAAACAGGAGCAACCAGTTTGCTAATGGCTCTCTAGGTTTTTGTCAATATTGGTTACTAGTATCTCTTACTTCCGCTGGGGAAAACTCCCAGGATGAAATGAGCACCCTCTGATCAGAAGCTGCTGCCATTGCCCCACCTTCCTCCCTCCATGGGGGATCAGGGAGCTGAACTTCCTCTGCTTTAACCCTTTGTTGGAACAGAGGTCAAATACGCCTACTTTCCTAAGTGTCAATTTCCCAGTCAGACAGGGGCTCATCATCTTTTGATGAGGAATCAATAGGGTCCCACACTTTAGGGTCCCAGTCAGGGAAAGCCAGGATACACCTAACTTGCCCTTTGGGCAGCTTATGCCCTCTTACTCTAGTGCGCTGGTGTGCCAATATTTCTAAACTTTTATCCAGAGCATCTTTCAATTCCGCTTGTGCTAGCCTCATATCTTTTCCTAGCTTTAATTTACCTCCGAGGTGGCTTACGGCCACCTTAGCTGCTAAAGCTTCCTCAGTAGCGGCACACACAGCCTCTAACAATGGCCAGCACTCCGCAGCCACAATCTGGTGGCCCTTTTTTTCTTTCTGAATCCCCAGTGGTCCTGTGGCCTGATACTGGACAGCTATTTGTCCAGCTAGAGAGTTATAAACATTTCCATACTCCCTCGGCAGATTCCACTCATCTAGGAGGGTAGCCACCCCTCCCCACGTAGACATCCATTCCACTGGGAGGGTGGGCAGCCCTCCCCACATAGACGTTGCAGGCCTCCCTGGTATCCCACCCAGGGCCTTCTCCTTTCCCCTCCCCAAGTTCATGTCATCAGTGCCCAGGATCTCCTTAGTCTCTGGCTGGCGGCTATTTAATTCTCCTGGCTGGCTCTGCCTATTGTCACAGCCCAAGAGGGCCATGCCAGTCCAAAGGCCAAAGAAGACAACGACCATGAACTTTTATTAAGGGCTTACTCACAGGGTGAGAAGTTGTGGAGAGATCATGACGGCTCTCTCAGGCCGGGCAGGCATCGCATTCACAGGGAAGACGACCGAGGGATGCAAAAAGGGCAGAAAGCCTTTTATAAGGGTTTAAGATAAAGACCTTCCTAAGGGTGGGAGGAGCATAGATGCAGGAACAGGACACTCTGACCTGGGGGGTGGTGCATGAAGGACTAGAATAACACTTAAACAATTACATTTTGCTCTTTTTGTGAGACTAAGAGCCTCTCACTTCCTGCCTCCTTCCCATAAAGTTACATTTTAAGGTCAATTTACCCTTTTTCTCTTTACTGGCTTAGAAGGACAATAGGTTAAACATTTAGCTGCCTAGGTCATGCAGACTGCTGTGCACCAAAGATCTTCAGGCCTGTTTTGCTTAGGCCATGGGTTGCCACAGTATGAGACTAGCAAATTGATTCTTTGGGGACTTCTTTTGTGAATTCATTACTAAGAATTGCCAATGCAGTTTTTTTTTTCCATTTTTTAAATTTAAAGTCAGTTTTATTGAGATATAGTCACATACCATGCAGTCATTCACAGTGTACAATCAGCTGTTCGCAGTACCTCATATAGCTCTGTATTCATCACCACAATCAATTTTTTGAACATTTTCCTTATTCCAAAAAAAAAAAGAATAAATATAAAGCATTCCATCTCCCACAGTCCACTCTAATTTTCATTTAGTTTTTGTTCCCATTTTTATACTCATCTGTCCATACACTAGATGAAGGGAGAGTGAGCCACAAGGTTTTCACAATCACACTGTCACACCATGTAAGCTACATAGTTATGCAATCATCTTCAAGAATCAATGCTATTCGGTTGCAGTTTGACAGTTTCAGGTATTTCCTTCTAGCTCTTCCAATACACTAAAAACTAAAAAGGGATATCTATATAGCACATAAGAATGCCCTCCAGAGTGACCTCTAGACTCCATTTGAAATCTCTCAGCCACTGAAACTTTATTTTGTTTCATTTCATTTCCCCCTTTTGGTCAATAAGATTTTCTCAATCCCATGATGCTAGGTTCAGGCTCATCCCCAGGAGTTATGTCCCATGTTGCCAGGGAGATTTATACTCCTGGGAGTCATGTCCCACATCAGGGGATGGGGTGGTGAGTTCACCTACTGAGTGGGCTTAGAGAGAGGGCTACATCTGAGCAACAAAGAGGTTCTCTGGGGGAGACTCATAGGCACCATTATAAGTAGGCTTAGCCTCTCCTTTGCAGTAACAAGCTTCATAAGGGCAACCCCCAAGATCGAGGGCTTGATCTACTAAATTGGCCTACATAGTTTTTAAGACCCAAATTCCACATGTGGTCAATCATGCCTTTAGTCCTGTAGAATTGTCAAGAGCACCGCCACAGATTATGAATGGATGAAGTTCTCTCTCTAGCTTGTTGGAGCCAAGACCACCTGGAAAAATATCCCTAAGAAGTTTGGAAAGCTGACGCCATGGACTTAAGTGGGTGCTAGAATGTCAGTCTGCAAGGGAGAAGACCCTAATTTTGGTTGTTACCTATGAGCCTGATACAGGCTCTGCTCTTGGCTCTGCTCTTGGAATGGGTAGGATCCATTATTCCAGAAGAATTTTCTGCTTTATATTCTGCTTAGAGCTAGTCTTTGGTTACTTTTTCCTATTTTTTTACACTTTGGCAAATGTTAGTGCCTGGTAAATATTGACATTTATTGAGCCTACTTCTATTCATGCCTAAAGTGGTCATAACCACTAATTGGGGCTAGTAATCTCCCTCATGGGAAGTAACCTATTAGTTAAGAACTGGGGTTTTGCAGTCATGCAGGCCTGGGTTTGAATTCCAGCTATCCACTTAGTAGCTCAGTGTGCTCATCAGTGAAATAGGGAAAATGAAACCTATTCCATACCTAAGTGTAGGTATTTCAGAAAATGTATGTTGCACACTTTGCATAACACCTTGTTGTAGTAAGCTCCCAACTGAAGGTTATCATTATCGTTATTTCTATTATTAAGAGACTCTGTGATGGTGTGGAGACACCTGAGCCATCAGGGGTCATTAATTCTCCAGGACTCTTCTTTATGAATGGGTAATGTTCTCAGGAAACCTTTCTAAGTGATGAGATGAGAGCTCACTGCTTTCTCAATTCCCTCTCCTTGTCTGGAGTCCTGGCTTTTCTAGTAGGTACCTATCTTCTGCCCTGACCCCTAAATTGCCTTTATTCCTGATGTACTGATTAGTTATACATTGATCTATTGTTGATCCGTTGTCATAGGCATGTCCTTTTTTTTTTTGAGATTGTTTTTATTCATTTTATTGAGATATATTCACATACCACACAGTCATACAAAACAAATCATATATTTGATTGTTCACAGTACCATTACATAGTTGTACATTCATTATCAAAATCAATCCCTGACACCCTCATTACCACACACACAAAACTAACTAGAATGATAAGTAAAGTAAAAAGGAGCAACTAAAGTAAAAAAGAACACTGGGCGCCCTTGTCTGTCTGTCTGTTTGTTTCCTTCCCCCACCTGTCCACTCATCCATCCACAAACTAGACAAACGGGAGTGTGATCCCTATGGCCCCTCCAATCCCACTGTCCCCCCTCATAAGCCACATTTTTATACAATTGTCTTCAAGATTCATGGGTTCTGGGTTGTAGTTTGATAGTTTCAGGTATCCACCACCAGCTACCCCAATTCATTAGAACCTAAAAAGGATTGTCTATATTGTGCATAAAAGTGCCCACCAGAGTGACCTCTCGGCTCCTTTTGGAGTCTCTCTGCCAGTGAAGCTTATTTCATTTCCTTTCACATCCCCCTTTTGGTCAAGAAGATGTTCTCTGTCCCACGATGCCAGGTCTACATTCCTCCCCGGGAGTCATATTCCACGTTGCCAGGGAGATTCACTCCCCTGGGTGTCTGATCCCACGTAGGGGGGAGGGCAGTGATTTCACCTTTCAAGTTGGCTTAGCTAGAGAGAGAGGGTCACATCTGAGCAACAAAGAGGCATTCGGGAGGAGGCTCTTAGGCACAATTATAGGGAGGCCTAGCCTCTCCTTTGCAGCAACAGTCTTCCCAAGGGCAAATACTGTGGTAGAGGGCTCAATCCATCAAACCACCAGTCCCTATGCCTGTGGGCATGTTAGCAACCATCGAGGTAGGGCAGGCCAATGCCCCTGCATTCTCTACCAACTCCTCAAGGGGGCTCTGCATATGTTTTCCTTATTTTTTTTTTTTTTAAACTTTTTTTTTCTAAATCAACTGTATGAAAAATAAAAAAAAATTAAAAAAAAATACAATAAAAGAACATTTCAAAGAGACCATAACAAGGGAGTAAGAAAAAGACAACTAACCTAAGATAATTACTTTACTTCCAACATTTTCTTACTCTACCCCAAGAAAGTAACCTAATACATCAACATTTCTGTGATCTTGGTCCTACTATACCCATCAGAAATTAACAGACCATAGCCATTCCTGGGCATTCCCAGAACATGAAGTTTACTCATGATAGCTTATCTGTTCTTGGATTATTGTTCCCCCTTCCTTAATTGCTCTCTATCACTAGTTCCCCTACATTCTACATTATAAACCATTTGTTTTACATTTTTCAAAGTTCACATTAGTGGTAGCATATAATATTTCTCTTTTTGTGCCTGGCTTATTTCACTCAGCATTATGTCTTCAAGGTTCATCCATGTTGTGATATGTTTCACAACATCGTTCCTTCTTACTGCCGTGTAGTATTCCATCATGTGTATATACCACATTTTATTTATCCACTCATCTATTGAAGGACATTTGGGTTGCTTCCATCTCTTGGCAATTGTGAATAATGCTGCTATGAACATTGGCATGCAGATATCTGTTCGTGTCACTGCTCTCCGATCTTCCGGGTATATACCGAGAAGTGCAATCGCTGGATCGAAGGGGATCTCTATATCTAGTTTTCTAAGGAACTGCCAGACTGACTTCCAGAGTGGCTGAACCATTATATAGTCCCACCAACAATGAATAAGAGTTCCAATTTCTCCACATCCCCTTCATCATTTGTAGTTTCCTGTTTGTTTAATGGCAGCCATTCTAATTGGTGTGAGATGGTATCTCATTGTGGTCTTAATTTGCATCTCTCTAATAGCTAGTGAAGCTGAACATTTTTTCATGTGTTTCTTGGCCATTTGTATTTCCTCTTCAGAGAACTGTCTTTTCATATCTTTTGCCCATTTTATAATTGGCCTGTCTGTACTATCGTCATTGAGTTGTAGGATTTCTTTATATATGCAAGATATCAGTCTTTTGTCAGATACATGGTTTCCAAAAATTTTTTCCCATTGAGTTGGCTTCCTCTTTACCTTTTTGAGAAATTCCTTTGAGGTACAGAAACTTCTAAGCTTGAGGAGTTCCCATTTATCTATTTTTTCTTTTGTTGCTTGTGCTTTGGGTGTAAAGTCTGGGAAGTGGCCGCCTAATACAAGTTCTTGAAGATGTTTTCCTACATTATCTTCTAGGAGTTTTATGGTGCTTTCTTTTATATTGAGATCTTTGGTCCATTTTGAGTTAATTTTTGTGTAGGGTGTGAGGTAGGGGTCCTCTTTCATTCTTTTGGATATGGATATTCAACTCTCCCAGACCCATTTGTTGAAAAGACCTTTATGACCCAGTTCAGTGACTTTGGGGGCCTTATCAAAGATCAGTCGGCCATAGATCTGGGGGTCTACCTCCAAAATTCTCAATTCGATTCCATTGATCTATATGTCTATCTTTGTGCCAGTACCATGCTGTTTTGACAACTGTGGCTTTATAATAAGCTTCAAAGTCAGGGAGTGTAAGTCCTCCCACCTGGTTTTTCTTTTTTAGAGTGTCTTTAGCAATCTGAGGCATCTTCCCTTTCCAAATAAATTTGATAACTAGTTTTTCCAAGTCTGCAAAGTAGGTTGATGGAATTTTGATTGGGATTGCATTGAATCTGTAGAAGAGTTTGGGTAGAATTGACATCTTAATGACATTTAGCCTTCCTATCCATGATCATGGAATATTTTTCCATCTTTTAAGGTCCCCTTCTATTTCTTTTAGTAGAGCTATGTAGTTTCCTTTGTATAGGTCTTTTACATCTTTGGTTAAGTCTGTTCCTAGGTACTTGATTTTTTTAGTTGCTATTGAAAATGGTATCTTTTTCTTGAGTGTCTCTTCAGTTTGTTCATTTCTAGCATATAGAAACATTACTGACTTATGTGCATTAATCTTGTATCCCGCTACTTTGCTAAATTTGTTTATTAGCTTTAGTAGCTGTATTGTTGATTTCTCAGGGTTTTCCAGATATAAGATCATATCATCTGCAAACAATGACAGTTTTACTTCTTCCTTTCCAATTTGGGTACCTTTTATTTCTTTGTCTTGCCGGATTGCCCTGGCTAGCACTTCTAGCACAATGTTGAATAGCAGTGGTGATAGTGGGCATCCTTGTCTTGTTCCTGATCTTAGGGGGAAGGCTTTCAGTCTCTCACCATTGAGTACTATGCTGGCTGTGGGTTTTTCATATATGCTCTTTATCATATTGAGGAAGTTTCCTTCAATTCCTACCTTTTGAAGTGTTTTTATCAAAAAGGGATGTTGGATTTTGTTGAATGCTTTTTCAGTATCTGTTGAAATGATCATTTGATTTTTCCCTTTTGATTTGTTAATGTGTTGTAATACATTGATTGATTTTCTTATGTTGAACCATCCTTGCATGCCTGGAATGAACCCCACTTGGTCATGGTGTATGATTTTTTTAATGTGTCTTTGGATTCGATTTGCATGTATTTTGTTGAGGATTTTTGCATCTGTATTCATTAGGGAGATAGGCCTGTAGTTTTCCTTTTTTTGTAGCATCTTTGCCTGGTTTTGGTATTAGATTGATGATAGCTTCATAAAATGAGTTAGGTAGTGTTCCATTTTCTTCAATGTTTTGAAAGAGTTTAAGTAAGATTGGTGTCAATTCTTTTTGGAAAGTTTGGTAGAATTCCCCTGTGAAGTCATCTGGCCCTGGGCATTTATTTGTGGGAAGCCTTTTGATGACTGATTGGATCTCTTTGCTTGTGATTGGTCGGTTGAGGTCTTCTGTTTCTTCTCTGGTCAGTCTAGGTTGTTCATATGTTTCCAGGAAATTGTCCATTTCCTCTACATTATCCAGTTTGTTGCCATACAGTTGTTCATAGTACCCTCTTATAATTTTTTTAATTTCTTCAGGATCTGCAGTAATGTCACCTTTCTCATTCATTATTTTGTTTATATGGGTCTTCTCTCTTTTTGATTTTGTCAGTCTGGCTAGGGGCTTGACAATCTTGTTGATCTTCTCAAAGAACCAAGTTTTGGTGTTATTTATCCTCTCTATTGTTTTTTTGTTCTCTATCTCATTTATTTCAGCTTTAATCCTTGTTATTTCTTTTCTTGTACTTGGTTTAGGATTGGTTTGCTGTTAATTTTCTAGCTTTTTCAGTTGACCCATTAGTTCTTTGATTTTGGCTCTTTCTTCCTTTTTGATATATGTGTTTAGTGCTATAAATTTCCCCCTCAGTACCGCTTTTGCTGCACCCCATAAGTTTTGGTATGTTGTGTTCTCATTTTCATTCATCTCTATATATTTTGCAATTTCTCTTGCTATTTCTTCTTTAACCCACTGATTGTTTAGGAGTGTGTTGTTTAACCTCCAGGTATTTGTGAATTTTCTAAGTCTCTTAGGGTTATTGACTTCTAATTGTATTCCATTGTGGTCAGAGAATGTGCTTTGAATAATTTCAATCTTTTTAAATTTATTGAGGCTTGTTTTATGTCCCAGCATATGATCTATTCTGGAGAAAGTCCCATGAGCACTAGAGAAGTATGTGTATCCTGGTGATTTGGGATGTAATGTTCTATATATGTCTGTTAAATCCAATTAATTTATCAGATTGTTTAGGTTTTCAATTTCCTTATTGGTCTTCTGTCTGTTTGATCTATCTATAGGAGAGTGATGTGTTGAAGTCTCCCACAATTATTGTGGAAACATCAATTGCTTCCTTTAGTTTTGCCAGTGTTTCTCTCATGTATTTTGTGGCACCTTGATTGGGTACATAAACATTTATGATTGTTATTTCTTCTTGTTGAATTGCCCCTTTTATTAGTATGTAGTGGCCTTCTTTGTCTCTCAAAACATCCCTGCATTTAAAGTCTATTTTATCTGGGATTAATATTGCTACACCTGCTTTCTTTTGGCTGTATCTGGCATGAAATATTTTTTTCCATCCTTTCACTTTCAATTTCTTTGTGTCCCTATGTCTAAGATGAGTCTCTTGTATACAGCATATTGATGGTTCATTTTTTTTTTGATCCATTCTGCAAATCTATACCTTTTAATTGGTGAGGTTAATCCATTTACATTCAACGTTATAACCGTGAAGGCATTTCTTGAAACAGCCATCTTATCCTTTGGTTTATGTTTTTCGTATATATTTTTCCCTCTCTATTAATATCCTTTAATGTACCCATACCGAATCTCTTTAGGACTGAACCTTTCTCCATGTCTCTCTCTCCTTTCTTTGTTTCTCTGTCTGTAGGGCTCCCTTTAGTATCTCCAGTAGGGCAGGTGTCTTGTTAGCAAATTGTCTCAGCATTTGTTTGTCTGTGAAAAATTTAAGCTGTCCCTGAAATTTGAAGGAGAGCTTTGCTGGATCAAGTATTCTTGGTTGGAAATTTTTCTCACTGAGAATTTTAAATATGTCATGCCACTGCCTTCTTGCCTCCATGGTGGTTGCTGAGTAGTCACTACTTAGTGTGGGAAACTGAGTCTTCCATGTTGCCTAAGGCATATCTAGGGTGGTGGCTTAGAGCCATGCGGTCCCACCCTGTAATGATATGTGTCTTGTGACTATGATGACAACATTTACCATTGTCCTAAACCTAGATTGTTCCTTCTGATATGCAACAGTATGTAAACATAAGTATCTGGTGGGCTCTCCCAAGCCTGAGGACATTTAGCATATACTCCCTGATCTTCTGAAATAAATAACTGGAGCAAAGGTGCATTATTGTCCACTTAGCACGAGATGCTGTGGGCTCCCTGCTCCCTTAATTCTTAACTTTGTGTCTGTGTCTCATTCCTGCGCCGCCCTGCCAGCAACAAGTGGCGCCCAACGTGGGGCTCGAAGAACTGGACCTGGTTCCTGACAGAAGAATCGCTTGAATGACTGAGGTACAGTGGCGCTGGAACTTGGGTGGAGGTAATGGCCATCTTTTGTATGCATTCCTTGTAGAACGACCCCGAGCATTATAAGCAGGGTAATGGGTAATGTTGAAGGACACAATAAGTATGTTTCCTATATTTCCCTCTTACGGCAGCTGCTGCGGGCCAGCGGTGTCAAGGTGGTGGAGTCACAAATCTTAGAATTGCTGCAGATTATTGAAAAATATTGCTCTTGGTTCCCTACCCTTGGCTCCCTTGAATTGCATGACTGGGAGCAGGTAGGTAAGGAATTGAAACAAAAACATATGCAAGGAGCTAATTTGCCTATTACTATTTGGTCTACACGGTCTTTAATTAAGTCTGTTCTTGAGCCTTTAAAAACTGATGATGATGAGGAAGAATATGAGTCTGATGACAATACTGGTCCTAAACCTCTTTCTGATGATGATACGGGTAAAAAAGATCCAGTAAAATCTGCTAAAGTTTTTCATTCTTGTCAATGCCCAAAATCTCCTTCTGTGCCTTTCTGGGAGGAATGGCCTCCGCCTCCTCTCCTGCCTCTTTCTGAGCATAGCTGTACCCCAGTAGTTAAACCTGCCCACCTCTCTGGCGTACAGCAGGGTCTGGCAGAAGCCAGGCAGCGTGGAGATCTGGAGGCCATGTGCTGTCCCTCCACCAACTCCAAGCCCTCCGTCTTGGAGCTTTCCCCAGCTACAGCAGGGAGCGCAGCAGTAGACCTCACTGCCAATGCTGAGGTATGTCTTCTCTCCAATAATCCTGTTAAGCTCCCCACCAGCTATTATGGCCCCTTACCTAAAGGGACGGTGGGTCTTTTGCTTGGATGCAGTTCTCTCAATCTTAAGGGTGTTCGTGTACACACTGGAGTCATTGACTCTAACTATACTGGGGAAATTCAGGTGGTCATGTCTTCTTCTATTCCATGGATTGCCCATAAAGGTGAAAGAATTTCCCAACTCTTATTATTACCTTATGTACCTGTTGGTTCCTCCTCTAAAAATCAGGAAAATGGAAGTTTTGGTAGCACACACAAGGCAGGAATTTTTCTCACAGAGGCTCTGCAGGAGCTGCGCCCTATGTGTACTCTTACAATTCATGGGCATAGCTTTACTGGACTTATAGATACGGGCGCAGATGTCTCTATTATTAGTCAACAATATTGGCCCCGACATTGGCCTTTGCAAGAGGCACGAATTACTGTTGTGGGCCTAGGCTTCCCTCAGGGACTTATGCAAAGTGTTCATATTTTGCCTTGCCTTGGCCCTGAGGGACAGAAGGTCACTTTACAACCTTATGTGGCTGCTCTGCCTCTTAATCTTTGGGGCAGAGACCTACTTGAACAATGGGGTGCTACTGTACATATCCCTCCTCCTAGTGGAGTGTACAGTATTCAAAGCCACAAAATGATGGCAAATATGGGGTATGCCCCTAGCTGTGGGCTTGGCGTACGTTTGCAAGGTACCCCTTCACCCATATAAGTCTCACCAAAATGTGATCAGTTTGGTTTAGGATATAAACCTTTTTAGTGGCGGCCACTATTCATTCGCCTCCCCAACCTGTCCCATTAGTATGGACTACAACAAAACCGGTATGGGTAGAGCAGTGGCCACTTACAAAAGAAAAATTAGAGGCTTTACATGAATTGGTTCAAGAACAATTGTCCTTGCAGCATATTGAAGAGTCTTTCAGTCCTTGGAATTCTCCTGTGTTCCCAATAAAGAAAAAATCAGGAAAATGGAGAACGTTAACTGACCTAAGAGGTGTTAATGCTGTCATTCAGCCCATGGGACCTTTACAACCTGGGCTCCCCAATCCTAGCATGATTCCTGAAAACTGGGCTTTAGTGGTCATTGATATTAATGACTGTTTCTTTTCCATCCCTTTAGCTGAACAAGATAAGGAAAAATTTGCTTTTACTATTTTGTCCCTTAACAATAAAACCCCTTCTAAACAATATCAGTGGAAGGTTTTACCACAAGGTATGCTAAATAGTCCTACAATATGTCAATATTATGTCGACCGTGCCTTACAGCCTGTCTATTTAAATTTTCCTAAAGCTTATATAATCCATTATATGGATGATATTTTGTGCTCTGTACCTCAGGAGACTGAAGTAGAAGCTTTGTTCTATGCTGTTCAAAAAGCTTTACAGGATGTAGGATTGCATATTGCTACTGACAAAGTGCAACGTACTTTGCCTGTATGGTATTTGGGTTCTAGTATCAATAGACTTACAATTCAACCCCCAAAAGTACAACTCCGCAGAGATACTGTTACCACCTTAAATGATTTACAAAAACTACTAGGGGATATTAATTGGCTTCACCCCAAAGTAGGTATAGCTAACTATGAGCTTTCCAACCTATTTTCTCTCCTTTGTGGAGATTCTAAATTAAACAGCCCTAGATCTTTAACTTCAGCTGCAGAGAAGGAATTACAATTAGTGGAAGCTAAAGTTCAACAAGCTCAGATATCCCATGTTGATCCTACACAACCTTTATCTCTACTTATCTTTTCCACTCCCAAATCCCCCACAGGCTTGCTTTTGCAAAATGATAAGCTTGTAGAATGGATCTTCTTGCCCAATTCTTCCATAAAATCCATTTCCCCTTATCTAGATCTCTTAGCTACTTTAGTTGCTCAAGCCAGAAAAAAGGCATAACAACTCAATGGTTTCGACCTTCGTTTAATTGTGCTCCTTAGAACTGCTAAAGAACTCTCAGTTATTTTGCAACAACATCTAGCTTGGCAAATTGCTCTAGCTGACTATGTTGGCCAGCTGGATAATCATTATCCAAAAAATGATCTTTTCCAGTTCATTTGAAGTACAGAATGGATACTGCCTAAGTATACTTCTTGTGAGCCTTTAATCAATGCTCCCATTGTTTTTACTGATGGTTCATCTAAAGGTCGAGCTGCCTATACTGGCCCTAAGTCCAAAGTTTTAGATCTTCCTCATTTCTCTGTCCAGCAAGCTGAACTGGCTGCTGTAATAGCTGTCTTAACAGATTTTTCTGAGGCTGTTAATATTTTATCTGATTCTGCCTATGTTGTTCATGTAGCTAGTAAAATTGAAACAGCATCCGTTAAGCAACAGTTGCCTCCTTGTTTATTTAACCTTTTTCTTGAGCTACAATCAGCTATTTGTGCTCATGTATCTCCTTTTTGTATTACCCATATTAGTTCCCATACCAACCTCCCAGGCCCTTTAGCAGCTGGCAATGCTGCTGAGGATAAATTATTACTGCCTGTTATTTCAGAAGCTTCTCATTTTCACTCGCTTACTCATCTTAATGTGCAAGGACTCATGGCTCGATTTTCCCTTACTAGAACACAAGCTAAAGATATTGTTTCTTCTTGTCCTAATTGTCAACTCCTTACTGCTCCACCTTTGCAAGATCCTGGTGTTAACCCTTGTGGTCTAACCCCCAATGATTTATGGCAAATGGATGTTACTCATATCCCTTCCTTTGGCTGCTTAGCCACTGTTCATGTCAGCATTGACACGTACTCTGGCGTTCTTTGGGCCACAGCACAAACCGGTGAAACATTTCGACATGTTCGTACTCACCTTTTTGCCTGTTTTGCCTCTATGGGCTTGCCCCGTGCTTTAAAAACTGATAATGGCCCAGCCTATACATCTGCAAAATTTGCTACTTTTACTGCAACTTGGGGCATTCATTATACCACTGGTATTCCTTATAATCCTTGAGGACAAGCTATTGTTGAATGTGCCCATCATACTTTAAAAACTATGTTAACAAAACAAAAAGGGGGAGATGATGGAACTCCCCATGAATGATTATCAAAAGTTTATGTACTTTAAATTTTCTAAATTTTTATGAAAAACTGGGTGGCACTGCTGCAGAACGACATTTTCCAGCTGAAAAGACAACACTGAAACATTATTTCCAGAAAGCACCTCCTATATGGTGGAAGGACATGCTGACTAATGAATGGACAATGGGTACTTTATTAACATGGGGAAGAGGTTATGCTTGTGTTTCCCCAGGTGACGAACGAGCACCACTTCGGATACCGGCCCGACGACTGAAGCCATACCATGAACCCAGCAAAGAAAAGAAAATTCCTATGGGACGTCGAGCCACCAGTGATGCAGTTCCAGGGTCTGACGCTGAAGACAACAGTGATCGGGCCAACAACCCAAACTAGGGAAGCCCAACATCCAACTTGGGGTCACATAAAGAAATTATGTCAGGATGCTGAAAAACAAGTCCAACGAGACAAGCTGTCTATGACAGGCAGCAATGTTGGCTCTTATTGCTATTGTTGTGAGTATATTTCTGGCATGTGCTCATTCTGGAAATTATACCTGTTGGGCTTATATTCCTAACCCCCCATTGCTGCAACAAGATATAAACATTGGCAATGCAAAAGAAAACAGTTTGTTCAGTTTTCCCTCCTTCTTATTTTGACTGCCTGGGTCCAAACCATTGTTCGGCATGGAGACCACGGGGCATAGGCTGTCAAAGAGACAAAACTAACCCTCTTGGGGGGCATTGCCCCTCCCTTACATCACCCTGTATGGCCCCGGAGGATGGCTGGTTAGCCAGAGATGGGTAAGATTCCTCAGGGAAGGAACAACTTAAGACAGGCACAGTCACAGAGGGGCCATCAGGAGAAAACTTGGGGGCCAATAGAGGTGGGGCACAGAACCTCATCCCCCAGCTTTGCAAGGGTCTGAACCCTCTCCCCTTTTAAGGGCAGTCTCCTGCCCCTGTGGCTACTTTATTTCCCGCACCTGGCTCAGATTGGAGCCCAAGTGGCAGACAGAGATCTGGCCAGTGGCTAAAATAAAAAAGGGGACATGTGGGAAACTGAGTCTTCCATGTTGCCTAAGGCATATCTAGGGTGGTGGCTTAGAGCCATGCGGGCCCGCCCTGTAAAGATATGTGTTTTATGACTATGACAACAGCATTTACCATTGTCCTAAACCTAGATTGTTCCTTCTGATATGCAACAGGATGTAAACATAGGTATCTGGTGGGCTCTCCCGAGCCTGAGGACATTTAGCATATACTCCTTGATCTTCTGAAATAAATAACTGGAGCAAAGGTGCATTATTGTCCACTTAGCACGAGATGCCATGGGCCCCCTGCTCCCTTAATTCTTAACTTTGTGTCTGTGTCTCATTCCTGCGCTGCCCTGTCAGCAACAACTTAGTCTTATGCTGTTTCCTTTGTATGTGGTGAATTGCTTTTCTCTTGCTGCTTTCAGAACTTGCTCCTTCTCTTCCATATTTGACAGTGTGATCAGAATATGTCTTGGAGTGGGTTTATTTGGATTTATTCTATTTGGAGTTCGCTGGGCATTTATGATTTGTGTACTTACAGTGTTTAGAAGATTTGGGAAGTTTTCCCCAATAATTTCTTTGAATACTCTTCCTAGACCTTTACCCTTTTCTTCTCCTCCTGGAACACCAATGAGTCTTATATTTGGATGTTTTATATTATCTATCATATCCCTGAGGTCCATTTCGATTTTTCCGATTTTTTCCCCATTCTTTCTTTTGTGCTTTCATTTTCGATTCTGTCATCTTCCAGGTCACTGATTCGTTGTTCAACTTCCTCTAGTCTTGTACTATGAATATCCAGAATCTTTTTAATTTGGTCAACAGTTTCTTTTATTTCCATAAGATCATCTATTTTTTTATTTAGTCTTGCAATGTCTTCTTTATGCTCTTCTAGGGTCTTCTTGATGTCCTTTATATCCTGTTCTATGCTCTTCTTGATGTCCTTTATATCCCGTGCCATGGTCTCATCATTCATCTTTAGTTCTTTAATTAGTTGCTCTAAGTACTGTATTTCTTCTGATCTTTTGATTTGGGTGCTTGGGCTTGGGTTATCCGTATCGTCTGGTTTTTTCATATGCTTTAAAATTTTCTGTTGTTTTTGGCCTCTTGGCATTTGCTTAACTTGGTTGGGTTCTTTTAGGATTTGTAAACCAATTGAAATCCTTATCTCTAATTTGTCAGGTCTACAGCTTCGTGGAGTACACTTTCTGTGACTAACCAGCAGGTGGCGTCCGTGAACCACCTGTTCCCCTCAAGCCAGTTCTCCCCTGCTTTGCCTCTGTGGTGAGTGGGGGAGTAAGTCTTGTGGGGTCTAGTTGGTGTACCAAGCTTGCGTGTGTAGTTGGTGTTGCTCGCCCTGTATAAGGGGCGTGTGTCTGGGAGGTCAGGGAGGGGGGCGGCTCTAACAACCAAATCTCCCTGGTGTTCCTGGAATTTTAAAGCTGCTGCAATAGTCTAATCCTTCAGTTCAGTCCTGCCACAGTTTGTCTCTGCCACTGACCCACAGGTCCTTGGTATTGGCGTATGGCTCCTGAGACTTGTGAATGGGTCCCTCTTCCAGGCCTTGCACCCCCTGGTCCTCTGTTGAGGGATGACTGTGCTATGTCACAGGTGAGTGCCGTCCCCCCAGGGTGGTTCTGGGCTGCAGGGCTGTGTAGGGAGGCTCCCAGTCTGCTGAAATGATGTCTGAATGGGGCTTGTTTAGTCCCACTGCTCCACCTTCCCAAGTCTGGGACAACCAGCTGAGGGCGCAGGGAAGGCTAATGTCCACACCCAATTTTGTGGTGTATGTGTGTTATTGTAAGCACTTCCGTCACATTCGGTTGTCTCGGGCAGCTCTGCGCTATGGGGCTGGTGACGGGCAGGAGTGTTTCCTGTCCACCAGGATGATGGCTGTGAGCGGACACCCCCCTTTTCTTGGGAAGTTGGGGTGTGTAGTGAATTTTCTCAGCCACTGGATTATTGCCTTTTGTCTCAGAGCTCTCAGTTCTGCTCTTGTCTTGACCTGCCCAAGTTGCAAGTCTTTGAGGCTTTCTGTATTGGGCTTCTTACAGTAATTGTTTTAGAAAATGAAAAAAAGATTAAAAAGAAAAAAAAAAAGGGCCCTTCAGGCAGATCTAATGCGTTATTGAAATGCTAAGAGACAAAGCAATTAGGGCTATTAAGGAAAGATCCAGGGGGCAGAGAGATCAGTTTTTCTTTGGGTTTTGCAAATGAGCCTGCGGGCCTGAGCTCTGCCCTTCCCCTTTCTATGTTCACCAGAACTCCAAAAAGCATCTGCTTTTATTTTTGAGTTTGTCTTGCTGTTTTTCGCTATGCCTACCTCCTCTCTGCTGGGCTGGCTGCTCTCAGATTCTCTGGTGTCTGGTCTCAGTCTATCTATGGTTGGAGTTTGGATCAGTAGAATGAGTTTCCGATAAGGGCTGCCACTGCAGTTCTCCCTTCTCCTTCCCGGAGCTGACAGACCCTCCTCCCACGGGACTGAGCCTGGCAGGGAGGGGCGCGGGTCCCCTGGCCGCAAAAACTTACAGATTTCGCTGATCTCAGCAGTTCCATGTTTTCATGAGTGTTGTATGAAGTATGCCCAAAGTCAGATTGCTCTGCGGTGTCCAGTCCATGCAGTTCCTGGCTTTCTACCTACTTCCCTGGAGGAGTAACTAAAACATACACCTCACCAATCCACCATCTTGCCCCGCCTCCAGGCATGTCCTTTTGAATGTAGTGTGATCAGTTGAGCACTGGATTGGAAGTTGGTCAGCTAAGATTCTAACCATGGCCCTATCACTAAGTAGCCGTGTGACTTCCCTCTTTGGTAAAATGCTCCTTCTGGGGTGCTTCCTCTTGAGGGTCTTGTGAGGTAGGTGATCATTCTGGCTATCATTTAGTGAGCATCTTCTCAGTACCATTTGTGGTGTTAGGGCATTCCCGGATCTGTCTCTAGTGCTCATGACAGTCCTGCAAAGCAGTTATCATTCTTCCCATTTTACAGTTGGAGAGACTAAAGCTTAAGAGTCTTAACTGTGTTCTTACTGCCTGTGTGATCTTGGGAAAGTCAATTAATCCTCCTAAGTTCAAGGTCCTCATCCAAACATTTGAGAAGATAGCAGTGTCTGCCTCATGGTCCTGAGAGGACAGAAGGAGATGGTGTATGTGTGGTCTTTGACACAGTCACACACACAGTGTGCAGTCCTGGAGGGTTTGGTGATACAACTTGTCTAGAGTCACATAGCCAGAGAGGAAGAAGCTTGGATTTTAGTATAGGTTTGTCTAGCTCTTTGAACATATGTGAGAGAGCATGTGTTATACAAGTGTAAAGTGGCAGATGAAGGCCCTCTGTCGGACATAATCTTGCTAGAGGGAATGGTGGAGAGCTGCCTCAACCTGCTGCCCACTCTTGAGGGTTCCTCTTTCTCCTCTTCCCCCTCTGGACTGTCATCGGCTCTCCCCTACTCCCTTGGTTATGTGGGAGGACCACAGGTATGGGAGGGAATTTTCTCTCTCATAAAGGCTGCAGACTATTATTTTTTTTTATTGTGGTAAAATGCACGTAACATAATATTTACCGTTTGTGGCATTTAGCAACCATTACTGCTATCTAGTCCCCAAACAGTTTCACCACTCCAAAAGGAAACTTGAACCCAATAAACAGTCACTCCCCATTTGCCCCTCCACTCAGCCTCTGGCAACCACTAATCTGCTTTCTGTCTCTATGGATTTGCTAATTCTGGGCATTTCATATGCATGGAATCATATAAATAGTCTTTTGTGGTTACCTTTTTCATTTAGCATGGTATCTTCAAGGTTCATCTACATTGTAGCATGTATCAGTACTTCATCCATTTTATGGCTGAATAATATTCCATTGTATGGCTCTACCACATTGGTTTATCCTTTCCTCAGTTGATAGGTATTGGGGTTGTTTCCTCCTCTTGACTATCATGCATAGTGCTGCTATGGACACTCATATGCAAGGTTTTGTTGGAACACTTGTTTTCATTTCTTTTGGGTAGATACCCAGAAGCGGAATTGCTGGGTCACATGGTAATGGAATATCATTTTTGACTAAGACTTGAAACTATGTGGGGAAGAATAGGACTGCAGTTTCCTACAGCTGTGCTTCTCTAACTTAAACATGTGATCACCTGGGGATCTTGTGAAAATGCAGATTTTGAGTCAGTGAGGTTTGGGGGGGTGGTGCTGAGATTCTGCATTTCTAATAAGCTCCCACATGATACTGATGTTACACTTTGAGTAGCAAGGCCCTATAGGAAGGACATCAAAGGGAAGAAAGGTGATTATTTCCAACCCAGTTCAGTGGCTCCTGCACCCCTGTGTGTCTTGGGGCTTTTGAGAGTCCTTCTGAGGCTTGTCTGTATCTCTTCCCTTTCCTCCACTAGCTCCAGGCAGAGAGGACAGTGTGGTGGTTTGAAGTTATATGTTCCCCAGAAAAACATGTTCTTAAATCTAATCCATTCCTGTGAGTGTGAACCCATTGTAAGTAGGACTTTTTGATGAGGTCACTTCAGTTAAAGTGTGGCCCACCTCAATCAGGATGGGTCCTAATACTATTACTGGAGTCCTTTATAAGAGAGTGAAATTCAGACACAAAGAAAGAAAGCCACGGGAAGCAAGAAGCTGAAATGGAAACTGGAAGAGAGGGCAGAGACCAGGAGATGCCACCATGTACTTGCCATGTGACAAAGGAACCAAGGGTCACCAGCAGCTAGCCCCAGAAAGCCACAGATTTGGGTGAGAAAGCATTGCCTTGATGATACCTTGATCTTGACATTTTCCCAGCCTCAAAACTGGGGGCGAATAAATTCCCATTGTTTAACCCAATCCATTTCAGGACATTTGCTTGAGCAGCCTAGGAAATGAAAACAGATTTTCTGCTGTTTATTTTCAGCAAGTCCTTTTGCCCTTTGACTCTGACCACCATGACTGCCAATCATCTTCTTTAGGACAAATCTGGCCTTTTCTATGGAAACTTCCTGAAATGCACTGGATAGTCCCACTGATCTATAAGCACTCAAATGTATTAGAATCTGCTTGTGATAGAAACACACTTCAGCCATGAATATTTGTGGTATTTGCTTCTGTAGAGTGATCCTTCTCTTCCAGCAGCCTGTTCTTTTTGGAATGATGAGATTCGAGAGAGAGCACACAAGGCAGAACTTAACCCTGCCTCACCATGACCTACATATGAGCCCTGCTGAGCTCATGTACTGGTTTGTTATCTTATCTGGAAATAAAAATTTAGATGTATTAACTGAGCAGAGGGCTGGGAGAGAAAACTAACAAATAATTTACAGGGCTTTCCAGATCTAAATTGCTACTGGATAAGATAGATATTTTTCTAATAAGGAACAATGGATACCAAATTGCAACATGTCAAAATGTGCATGATATTAAGAGTTAACAGGGTTTTACACAGACAGAATAGGTTGGTGATTGGAATTAAGTATCTGATTCCTTTGCTAATTGTATTTCTCATTGCAAATGACTATGTTGGCATTTTGGTTTGATTAAAACCACAGCAATAGCAACCCAATACACTGCAAGAGCAAGAGAGTTTTAGGTCATGGGTAATACCAAAAGATAGGTCTGGATAATCTCCCAAGGGTGTCGCCAGTCTTATGATTCTGGGAGTCGAAAGAAAGGAACTTGTCCAAAGCTTTCTCCAAGGCAGGACATGCTGAGTGAAGGTTTCTTGTTGGGAGAGAAAGGAATTCCCCATGGAGCCCTGTCTTCTCACTCCAGCTGGCAGCTCTATTGCAGGTATGGTGTCTCCCTGGCTGTCAGTTATTTAAGGGGAATCTCTGACCCTAAACCTCCCCAGGTTATTAAAGGGGGTGGCATACATGTGTCAGGCTGATGACGGCATACATGACACAGAAACTGTCACAGAGCAAAGATGGGAGAAGCTGAGCAATGCCTCCCCAAGCAGCCACCAAGTCATGCCTGAGGTTAGCCCTCTGTTAGAAGTCATAGTGCTTGAGGGTCGTGTGTGTGTGTGTGTGTGTGTGTGTGTGTGTGTGTGTGTGTGTGTGTGTGTAAAACGGGGGTGGGGGGAGGGGGTAGAGGGAGAAGGAGAGGGAGAATGTCTTAATGGGATTTCCAGTTTCTCTTGTTTATTTCACATGCAAAATATTCTGAATTAGCACCTTCATTCATGTGACTGCTTGGTATTACTGTTGACTACTATATAGAAGGAATTGACCTCTGGAACCCCAAAGTCACTTGTTTCTGCTGCCTATAAAATCAAGCAACATCAGCAACTATTGGTGAACTATTCATTAGCCTATGCTAAAAATGCACCCCCTCACGCCCCCACGCCCCCCTCCATGGGATTGTGGCTTATATATATTTTGTATACAAGATACACAGGTTTCTTTCTATATGTGGGTACACATAGGTATTAATCCAACTTATTTCCTAAATATGGAACTGGATTTGAAATAAATGCACCAGAAATATGCAGTTAATACATTAATAGTTTCCAGTTAATGTATTAATGTATTATAATTTTTATTAGAGAATTTCTGATTAACCTTTGCTAAAAGAAAATGTGTTCTCAGGTTAAATTAGGAATATGTCATCCAGTGACACTGATGAAAGGTAAGCTTATTCCCCAAAGCTCTGTAATGATTTATTCTCATTTCAGTTTCCCAAGTTGAAGGACCCAGTTCTTTTGTATTTCTCATCCAGGATCCATAAACTTGACAGATTCAGAGAGTTTTTTGTTTGTGCTGTGATCTTCTCTAGCTGTAGCTTATTCTAAATTTGGATCTATCCCAGGGAATAAATACTTGTTAATGGGGTTAGAAAGACAGAATCACAAATGTTGCTTAGGAATTTTTTTAGAACAGACCTAGAATAGATTTTTAAAGCAATCTGAGCTAGATTTTTGATACATGCTTACAGGTGCAGAGTTCTGGTGGAAAAGTTCATTCAATCAATAAGTATTTAGGTATGCAAGGGATGTGATGTTTAGACAACTTCAAATTTAAAGGGATGGGTATTTTAAGCCTTGTGACTGGCATGTAACTTGTACTGCATTAAACTTGCTGACATAATGCACCAAAAGGGGAAAGTAGGTTCCCTCTGGGTTCTGGGAAGGACATGAGCTTCCTTCTTAGAAGCTTCTAGATAGTGAGAGGGTCTTTTCTGGGAAATTTTGGATTTATACATTTTGAGAAAATAGAATTCAAGAAATATGAGTTTTATTTTGAGGTTTGTTCTAGGACTGATAATGCCCAAGGATGAGGGGCATAATGTTTATCCAGGAAAGATGAAGAAAGGTGGGATTCTTCAAAAACCTTGAGTGCTTCTGAGTTAAACACCTTATTAATACAATGTACCACTTTATTTTCTAACACTTCTCATAATGTTTATTAGACAATTTCTGATTAACCTTTGCTAAAAGAAAATGTGTTCTCAGGTTAAATTAGGAATATGTCATCCAAGGACACTGATGAAAGGTAAGCTTATTCCCCAAAGCTCTTAACCATAAATAGCTAGCTTGGGGATGGCTCTTAATAAGTTAGATATATTAATCCAATAAGTGGGGGGATTCTCTCTGTCTGTCCTCTGAGGCGTTCAATCTTGAGACCCCTGGTCCTAAGTATTTGTTTCAGTGAAGGTTGGATAAAAGAAGCAGAACTACTATGAGTGATATGGGAGGGATTTATTATAGGGATTAGAGTTCACACAATTGTGGGAACTGGCGAGGAAGTCTATTTTATCCAGCCAAGATACATTCCCAGATGGCTTCATGTAAACCAATTTATTTTTATATTTGATTTCTTTTTCCATATTGCTTATTAAGAAAAATATATGACTTCTTGAAGCTTTTTGGTTATTTGAAGAAATGAAAGTCTAATTTCCCTGGTTAATTTGGTTAATCATTCTTTTTTATTTCCTGTTTATTTTTGCTCATTTGCAAGAAATTTGTGAAATATTTGCTGTATATCTGTTAGACATGAAATGCCCAACAATGGTAAATCCCTGCAACACATTTATTAATTGTTCTTTTGTATATATCTCTATTCTTAATGCTGACGATTTGCTTAATTAAGGATTTATTTCTTGATCAGGATGTGTTATATGAAGGTCATTTTTATGTTTGAAATTAAAAACTTGTGGAGTCTAAAACTACACTTGATACACAAATACCACTATTTATTTTGTGAAAAGCAGAGCATCTTGTTTGAACAATAAAACAAATAATATTAATAGAACCAAAAATGTTTTATGATATTGCTTTCTATAAGCATCTTTTGCCTACTAAGAATCTCATATTTGGCTTTTCCTAGATAACCAGGACTATCTGATGTAATTTGCCAAAATGTATTAAGTATTTACTATGTACAAAGAAAGCACCATCATGGTGATAAAACATAATGATTAAGAGACATTCTTACATTCTCTAAGTTTATGTTGCTTTTTCTTCTATTATTAGGTGAGATTTATTTGTTCAGATGTAGTTCAATAAAAACTTATCATTGCGCATGCTCTCATAATTGGGCTGCCTGAAATGTACCAGTGGATGCTGTAGAGATTTGTAAAAGCATCAACTTAGCTAAGCTGGAGCTACATTACCCAGAATTCCCTTCCCTGCATGTTCTCGGTCAGGATCAGCCAGAAGAGAGATTTGCTGAGATTTGGAAGGCAGAAGTGAAGCAGCAGCCATTATGTTCTGAAGGTCAGTGTAGGGCATCGTTCCTTGCCTCAGTCGCCGTTACTGCTGATCTGTCTGGCTCACCTTGTTGGCCTGTGGCTGGGCCTGCAGTTCCCACAGCTGCTTCAGCTCCTGCTAGATCTCTTCCTTCAGCTTCTCTGAGTCCTGGGCCAGGCAGGTGTGCAGCACCACCGTGAAGGGCACCAGCTTCTTTTTCAGGTCCTCTGTTTTTCAAGGTTGGAGGTGATGAGAGACAGATGGAGCGTCCAGCTTGTCTGCACAGGTTCAAGTTTGTCTTTTTTCTCCCCAGCTTCATGTCCAGCTTTTCTTCCCAAATGCCGGCCCTGCTGACCTACAGCAGTTGTTTTTAGGCCCACCATCAGCTTTCTATAAACATCTGCCTCAGCTCTCTCAGTTGCATAATAAATCTCTTATTCCATATGACTCATAGAGGTCTAGCTACCCCAGTCAAACCCTCACTGATACAGATACTCTATATCAGGGGTCTAAAAATTGAATGCTTCAGGGACCAGGCAAGTAACATGAATGAATGCAGTAGATCTGATGTAAGAAAAATCATGCAGCCTTCTCAGTTGGTTTTTCTTTCCCCTTCTTATGGTAGAAGCATGGGATCAAAGAAATATACCTCTATAGTAGTAAAAATGACACCTTGTGCATATTGATGAATGACAGTTTGCTCTTGGCTGTGTAACAAGGAGACAATAGAGAGAGGTGGGGACTGGAGAGGGTGTGCTTCATCCAAAGGGGCTCCAGCTTATTATTGCTGCCATGTTTCAACAGAAG
The DNA here is from genome assembly GCF_015220235.1 of Choloepus didactylus. Classification (NCBI taxonomy): domain Eukaryota; kingdom Metazoa; phylum Chordata; class Mammalia; order Pilosa; family Megalonychidae; genus Choloepus; species Choloepus didactylus. The sequence goes on along the minus strand of NC_051315.1, from coordinate 65,260,274 downwards.
GCAGAAACTGGATTTTTACATAACTTCTGATTTTTAAATGTTGACTGTAATCACACACACAAACATAAAGATACCCCATGTGCCAAAGATACCCCATGTGCCAAATATACCACTTGGGTTGTGTTTGGCCCAAGGGCCTCCTGCACCCTGTGCTCTGAATGGGCAGATAGTCAAGACTACGGGTTGAGGACAGAGGGATAAAAAGGACAAGAGGATTTTAGGGGATGAGAGTGATTGTTGGAGACAGAGAAGAAGAGCCGTCAGTGTCCATTGGGAGTAGACTCTACAGACTGGCTGGCAACTCCATGGAAAAACAAGGACTTCTCTCTCTCTCTCTCTCTCTCTCTCTCTCTCTGTGTGTGTGTGTGTGTGTATGTGCATCAAATAATCTAATAAGAAATATCACTTTCACAGTAATTTGCATTATACACAGGGATTTCACATATGCTATTTCATTTATTCTCATTTACTATCTTATCTACTATCTTGGATGTGAGTGGGATCAAAGATAAATCACTTCTGGTTCCGCTCACAAGGGTTGCAATCCATGGGAGATACTGATATGTTCAAATCCAGCTATAAAACAAGAATGACTGTGATTATGTTTTATGGAGGGGAAGGGAAGGATCCTAACAAATGGAAATGGGAAACAGGGAGGATATTCTGGGTGACACAAAAAGTGTGGGCAGAAGCACCAAGGAGAACTTGGAGAAGTCAACAGCAAAGGCTGCTGTGAAGAGCATGTCGGTAACAAATGTTCTACTAACAATTGAAATTTATTTGTGAACTTCTACAACTGGGGTGGGAGTAGGGATCTTTAGCTTGCCTGAATGGTCAAAATGCTAATTGATCAATGGCCTGCATTCAAGCAGCCTCAGTTTGAGGATAGGGAAAGTTGAACACCACCATCGTCTCTTGTAAGCAAAGGAGTACTGCACTAAGCCCGTCAAATTTGTTTAGAGGGAGCAACAAGTGCTCCTAGGTTCTATGATGATCTAAAAAAGGCTGGCACCAAGGGCTGCTAATTGCCAGAAAGGACAACAAATCTATTTTAAAGGATTTGTAATGATTAACTGGGCTCTATTACCATAATCTGTAAAAGTTGAATCAAATCTTTTATGTCTCTCTTCTGCTGAAAACTCGGTGGAGGTGTCTTAAAGTCCAGACTCCTCTTTGGCACACAGATATAGTGACGGCCCATTATGACCTAACCCTGGTGTCCCTCTCCTGGCTGGTGTCCATTCCCCTGTCTCCATGCCCCAATCTTCTCAGCTGTTGTGCACTTAATTTTTGGGCCATGAGACACAACTTGCAGTTGTCTGAATGTTTTGCACCTCTGGGCCTTTGCACATTTGATTCATCTAATCTTTGGCATGTCCGTACTTCTCTGCATTACCCTGCAAAACCATCTAAAAAGCATCCTGTGACTTCCTCAGTCCCCACTAAGTTTTCGTCTGCTAGTAGTTGTATTTTTGCCCTTATTATACTGTGATATAATTATTTATTTGCATGTTTGTTATTCCATGTGCAATATTGTATGTATTGGCATATTCATTCATCAACTTTCAATTAAACATCTTCTCTGTGTAAGTCTGTACAAAGTGATGTAGACACAACAGTAAACAGGATAAATCCAGTTACTGGACTCATGGGGTATCTTTTAAAAAAGAGTTGAACTGAAATGAATTCACAGGACAATTTGAACTTTAGGTTCAGATTTTATGCATTTACAAGTTATTCCCTTCACAAAATCACATTTAAATCTGTTTTAGACTTTCTGCTTTGTAACTGTGTGCTCTCACTGTGTTGAATTCCTTAATAATGCAGTCACAGAGCTTATTCCTGCTGTATTCTCTCAGTAGTGTTGGTTGGATTTCTAGGACCTTTGTGATTTTGTAGCTCTTGGCTATATTTGGGCTTTCTATGAAGGCTTGGATCTCTCTCAAAAGAAGGGTCTATTTTTAGCCTTGGATACTGGGGTTCCACCTTCCTCTCAGCTGCCTTATTTGTCCTATTTGGGAAGGTGTCACTTAACCCTTTCTCCTTGGGTACATCAATTTTAGGCTTTTTTTTTTTTTTTTTTTTTTTGCTCTTATAGATGTCTAGTGTGAGTTCCAAGGCCACATTATTTTTCCTGAACCATCCTGAAACCTGCCTGATCCAGTCTTGATGCCTCTTTCAGCCACTGGCCATTTACTGTATAATTTACTCTAGAGAGAGGAGGAAGCTTTTTCCTTATTCCGCCTTACTGCAAAGCCCTGTGAAGTGTCAGTTCTGTCTGAGTCTGGCAATTTGGGGTGGGGCACTTCTCACATTTAACACTGATGTTGGCATTTGGGCAATGTATTTCTTCTTGGAACATTTCCTTGCTTGGCCACATTCTAGAAGAGCATTTTTCAAACTGAAGATCATGAAAATAACCATGAAATACATTTAATGTCATGACTAATATTAGAAAATATAAATAGAATAAAATAGAAAACATCAGAAACGTGTAGCAAGGGTAAGTTTTGTAAAGCTTATTATACATATATTGTATATATGTGTGTACTGGGTTATGGATAATATAGTTTTTTTTGTTGTTTGAGTGCTATTAAAAAGTTTGAGAAGTATGGCTCTAAAGCAATCCATTTCCTTCTTTTTTTCTCTTTCCTTCCTTCCCCTTATTTTGTGTTGCTTTAATTTTGGATCTAAAACAGATGTCTTTTTTTAAAAAATTCTGTTTTATTGAGATAAATTCATATACCATATAGTCATCCACAGTGTACAATAAATTGTTCATATTACCATCATATAGTTGTGCATTCATCACCACAATCAATTTTTGAACATTTTTCATTACTCCAAAAAAATTAAAGTAAGAATAAAAATAAAAGTAAAAAAGAACATCCCTTCTCCCCATCCCCCCTATTATTCATTTATTTTTTGCCCCCATTTTTATACTCGTCTGTCCATACACTGGATAAAGGGAGTATAAGCCAAAAGGTTTTCACAATCATAAAGTCTTACTGTGTAAACTATATAGTTATACAATCATCTTCAAGAATCAAGGCTACTGGTTGCAGTTCAACAGTTTCAGGTATTTCCTTTTAGCTATTCTAATACACTAAAAACTAAAAAGGGATATCTATATAATGCATAGAATAACCTCCAGAATGACCTCTTGACTCCATTTGAAATCTCTCAGCCACTAAAACTTTATTTTGGTTCATTTCGTTTCCCTCTTTTGGTCAAGAAGTCTTTCTCAATCCCACGATGATGGGTCCAGGCTCATCCCCAGGAGTCATGTCCTGCGTTGCCAGGGAGATTTACAGCCTTGGGAATACAGGTGTCTTTTTGATATGCTTTTTTGTTATTTTCTTTGGCCATTTACATTGATTAGACTAACTGAATAATTGACTGGGTTCCCACTTGACTTTCCATTGTGCATGCACCTTTAAACTAGAATCTTTTGTTTCTTAAGATCATATTCAACAGTGTACTTATTTTGATAAGCATTTAAATTATACTTCTTGTAAAATTCTAGCAGCTCCCTCCCATTCTTCTGAAAGTTACAGTTCCTTTAGACTCTCTCTTGACTAGGGATTTTTTGCATAGAGGAAGATCTAGGCATACATTAGTTAAAATGAAAAAAGCCAAGCCAAACACCTATCCTTTACTAAGCTTAATCTCTGCAATTAGTTAGCAATCAAATTCTTTTACATCACATCCAAAATTATGCAGCAGGCAGATAATGTTGTTTGGTTGCTAATGATTTAAATAATATTTATTCTTAAAGCATTCATATACAGATACTTTTATTCTAGGCTAAGCTCAAATTAACTGCGCTGATGCTCTTTAGAATAATCAATAACACAAAATGGACAAACTATCCTAAGGCAAATGTTTTAACAGGGGAACTTGGTTCCTTATCCAATATGGCATTTTGGACATTATGGAAAATAAACTTACCCCTTTAAAAGGGAACTAACAAAACAGAAAGTCCCAGAAGAGCTGAATGTAGTGCAAATTTCTGAATGAATCTCTTAGGATTTGTTTTTAATCTGAATATTTAATAGCATGGCATTGCAAAATTTGAATTATGCTACTTAATTTTAATGGTTAATCTGCTTTAAAAAATACACAAGCTTAATTGTGACATACGAAAGTCCTTATTTAGGGTAGATTTCTAATTTGATTGCTGTTGGCCCTGCTGTGTAAGGAGTCTCCTGGGTGCAGATTTTTAAGAGTGTGTGTGTGCCTTAACATCTCGCCATGTAACAATTCCTCTTTGCCGAGTCTGCCCCAGTCTCCACGCAAGCCAGGAACAGACAATAGATCCATCCTAATGGAGTTGTGTATTTGCCATCTGTAGGAGCAGCTGCTAGCCTGCATCTGCACAATATGCTGGGACTGAGAGCTCCGCTAATCTGCATAATAAGGAGGCGGCTCATCCCACTCCAGCTAATAATCACAAGCAATCTATGCACTTCATTCCCTCACTGCAGAGCACAGCCAAGCGGATTTCCTGCTCTGGGTAGACAGGGGTCAAGCAAGTCGGGACAGTTTGTGGAGTTGAGGATCACACCATTTACAATCTAGTGTTGCATCAATCCAGTGGGACCATGGTTTGGTCCCTCTCTTGAATCATGTTGACACATACTACAAAATCCTGGGCATTGGGACAAAAAGATGGTAGCATGTTATTAAGATTGCTGATCAGAACTGCTTTTGAGCAATTAGAGTATTGACCAATTTGCATTTGAAAATGCCCCCTTTGTGGGAAAAAGGGCAACAGCAAGTTTTCGGTTTAATTGTGAGCTACTTTGAGTCATTTGGTTTGCATTGATTTTTTTTTTAATAGCTGCACAATGCTGAGGTTTGACTTTTAAACTGTCTTTATATGCGTTTCATCCTTCCTTATTGTGGGATATTGAGTAATTGTAGCAATAGGTGTGGATTCAGGAGAGTAATTTTTTAAGATCAAAGAGCATACATTTTCATACAGGTAATGTGGACTTTATCAGTAGATTCTAGTGAGAAGCTAGGGAAGAAAAAGAATTGTGAAGTTGGCAGACTATGTGAACTAATTAATCGAATTTGTGTTTATTTTCATCTATAATGCCAGGCTGAATAAAGATTTGATTTCTGACTATATCTTGAAGGCAGTCATTCTGGTAGCAGAAAGGAAGATCACTATTGAAATGATGTATTTCTAGAATAGGCTGAAATCACTTTCTTATTTAAGGAAATGCCAAAATGTTTTTATTTTTCCAGAAATATCATGCATTTACAAATATGATCTGATTTCATAGAGTTGGTTTAAAGGTTAAAACATTTTAACTTAGGTGACCTAGATTGAGGACAATATTTTAAATCGATCTGTAACTTACCATTATTTATGATGTCTAATTAAAAAAGTGGCAAGAGTATCTAATTTTTACAGGAAAGATTATTTGCATAATTCACCACTCGTCATTGAAGCACGGGGAAAAGAGCTTTCATTTATGGAGACGGAAGGCTGGGGTTGGAAAGATAATGGTTTCCACAAGTAAATAGAGTAGTTTGCTTAGCATTCATTTCAACCTTTTACTCAGAATCATTGGTTAACACCATTGGTTAAAATTACTTGACAATTTGGTTAAGTAAGAGGCATCTTCTGGTGTGATTTAGAAGAAAACTTTATTAAAAGAAATTCCATCTAGATATAATCAGTATCACTGTGCAGTGATAATAAGAGAAACGTGACAAGTCTGGGAAATAATAGTTTTCTGTAAAATTTTGGAGAGGTTTTATGAAAACAGTATGCTGATTCCCATCCATTCAGCTGGCTAAACCTCACAGTGCTGTGATTAAATGAAAGTGATATGCCAGATGAGCTCTTAAAGCATCCTTCCTTGGATTCCTAACTTTAAAGCCCATGTAGTTCTATACATCAAGAGACTGCTTACAGTCTTGCTGAAGCAGAAATGGCAGACTGCTCCAGAATGTCTCTAAAAGTCTTGGGAGTTGTACAATAGCACCAACAAAGAAGAAAAATTATTATCTGAGTTGGCTCCAAACAAGGGGTCTCTTCATAAGTAACTTTCCTAGAAATTAGAAAACAAAAGCACTAGTTTCAGGTATAAACAGGAGGATCAATCAGGGAAGGAAGCAAATTGCTAAACTAAATTTCTGGTTAGATTTCATTACTCTATTGGTGTCTACACAGTATATGTCACTATCTATAAATACTTGGCTCATATATATTTACTTGTTGAATGTATATGTCCCTGTGATTGAATGGAAACTCCAAAAGAGAAGGGGCGTTTTCATCTGTATTCACAGAACCAAATAACGTAATAAATCTTCAATAAATATGTTTCAGGATCCTTTAGGAAAAATGCATAAGGCTTCTACGTTCAAGTTATCTTCATGCCAAAATACAAAATATCCCTGGTATAACCTGGAAAACGGTAGACAGGCCATGCCAATGACAATCGGTGAATACCTTGATAATGTTTAGGATCTTTCCTTTCGGAGTCTCAGAAATTAAGGCCTCAGTGTAATATATCCATCTCTATGCAACAAGGAAAAAATCTCTACATTTATCTTTTGTCAACATGGGCCTGGATTGATCCTAGAAGTGCCCTTGAATCTAAAGCAGGATAGCATTAATCAATTAAGAGGAACTTTTTCTGGGCCCGAAGAACCACAATATTTGCTTTGAATCCAGCCAGTTCTAAGAGAGATGGTGATAGTTTTGGAAGTTGCTTTGAGATTCTTTCATTTATTATATCTACCTATCCATCTATCCGTCCACCCATCCATCAAATATTATTTGAGAGCTTACTATGTGTTAGGAACTTTTCTGGATATGGAGGCAGTAATGCATGGGTTCTTCTTTTGCATCTCTCTTCAAATCCTAAGAGACATTCTGGAGAAGTTTTCTGTAGGGACATGAGGGAGTTATGAGGCTTCATGGTTTTATAAGGATTCAGGATCCAGAACTGAACCAGGTTTATAGGGATACATGAAGGCTCATAACTCTAGTGACCATCAATGGTCACTTAAAAAAATTGCTCTCAGAATAAAGATTTTAATTTTTATCATAGAGATGCTAAGATTTTAACTTGGAATCTAGAACTTTTTGGTTGTTTTTATGAGTGGAATATTCTTATTTTCATTTCATAATTGCTTGTTGCTAGTATACATGGAAGTCGTTGAAATCTAATTATTTCCAAGTAGTCCCCCCTCATTGAACTCTACTATTCTAATACCTCTTAGCTGATTTTAAAAAATATTTCATCTAGAAATAGAATAATTTAATCTCCTCCATTCCAATAGTTAAGGCATCTTTTTTTTCCTCGTAATGTTTTGGGTAGAATTTTCAGAACACTGTTACACGATAGTGGTATGACGGGCTTCCCTTTCTTGAATACTATGTTTCAGGAACATCAATGAAGAATGATGATGTTGAAAATAGTAGTAGCTACCATGTATGGGGTACTGATTGTGTGCTATAAATGTGGATTTGTCTGTCTCTTCTTCCATTTCAGTCATTTTCGCTTCATATATTTTGGATCTCTATTATTAGGTGAATATGCAATTAGTATCGTTACTTGTTTTAGTGATCCCTTAATCATTATGAAATGTCGCTCCTTATCTCTGCTAATATTCCTTGTTCTGGAGCCTACTTTGTCTGATATTAATATAAGTACCTTTCTTTTGATTAATATTTGCTCAGTATGTCTTTTTCATGCATTTTACTTTTAACCAATCTGTGTATTTATATTTAAAATCTGTTTCTTGTAGACAACATAGAGTTCTGTCTTGTTTTTTTAATCCAATCTGATAATCTATGCTTTTATTTACATTTAATGTAATTATTGCTATGGTTGGGTATAAAGTTACCATCTTGTTATTTGTTTTCTATTTGTCCTAATTAATTTTTTCTTTTTTCTATTTTCCTGCCTTCCTTTAGACTAATTGAGTATTTTTTATTATTTCATTTTATCTCTGCGGTTGACTCATTATCTGTATCTCTTCATTTTATTTGTAGTGGTTGTTCTAGGGTTTACAGCCTGCTTCTTTAACTTGTAACTGTCTATCTTCAACTAATATTATACCCCTTCATATAAAGTGTAAGGTTTTTACAACAGTGTGCTCCCATTTCCCCTCTCCTGTCCTTTGTTTTATTGTCAGACACTTTAATTCTATAAATATATTTAAACCATACAGTACACTGTTGTTTTTTATTATAAGCAATTACCTTTTTAAAGTAACTAAACATTAGAAAAATGTCTTTTATATTTATCAACAAATTTGCTATTATTCTAACACTATTCATTCCTTTGTAGATCCAAATTTCATTCTGGTGTAATTTTCTTTCTGTATGAAGAAATGCATTTAACATTTATTGTTAAAGGAAGATTTTCAGGCCTTACAGACTGTCTGGCAATAAATTCTCCTAGCTTTCATTGGTCTAAAACAGTCTTTATCTCACCTTAATTATTGAGAGATATTTTTGCTGGTTATAGAATTCAAGGTTGACAGTTTCTCTCTTCCATTACTTTAAAGAGGTTGATCTATTCTCTTCTGGCTTACATAGTTCCTGGTAAGAGGTCCACTACCGCTCTTATTTTCATTCCTCTGTATGAACTGCGTCAAAGTGAAAGAAAATACACTATTTGAGCTTTAATGTATTAACTCATTAATCTTCAACATGAAATAGGTATTATTATTCCCTTTTTACATATGAAGAAACTGAGGCATCAGAGGTCAAATGACTTTCCCCAGGTCACACAGCTAGTAAGTGGTAAATCTAGGCAGCCTTTACCAGTGCTTCATTATCCATCTGGGCAAGGTAGTGGATCACCCCCACCTCTCAGATCTGTCTCGCACAGTTTTGAGAGACTAACCAGCTAATCTAGTGAAGCCCTCCTGGAATGATACGGGTTTCTCTCCTCATCTCTCCAACTGATTCTCTGACCTTCGGAACAGAAAGTGTACAACAACACTCTAGCTTCTAGCTTGAATTCTACTCAGTTCTTCCTGCTCCTACCTCTTTGTATACAGTTTGCTCTGTCCTGGAAACATGGACTGGTCCTAGTGCCCAAATCCTTGCTAAGTAGTATTTCTTGAGAGTTGCAGTGTCTGACTGGCAGGAAGGAGATGCGAACGGCCTTCTGGCTGTTAAGTCCTTAACCAACACAGCGGAGAAGTGGCTGCTTGGTTTTCTTGTTCTTCATGATCAGGAGACAGTGGGGTTGGAGTGAGAGATCTTGCTTCTTATTTTGAGAGGTGCTTGGCCCAGGAGGGCCCTCATTTCATTGCTAAATCTGGTTCCCCTGATCATGTAGAAAATCTTTTCAGATTCTGATATTGATGCTGGCAGCTCTGATCCTCAGCACTGTGATGAGTTTTAAGGTTTTTTTTTTTTTTTTTCCTGTTTTCTCTGTTTTCCTGGGTGTTTTAGAGTGTCTCTGGGTGAGGTCTTGTCATGGCCTGTTAGTCACATGCTTTTAAAAACCAGAAATCTCTCATTTTATACAAGGAGTAGTCATGGGGTAGATCAGGCCATGAAGTTTACCTGTGTAAAACCAGATGAACCCCTCTTTATTTTTTTATTTTAAAAATTAGCATACAGCAAAACTGACTTTTTCCCTCTTGGTTCTATGCTTTTGAATATACGAATTGACCCTCATTACCACTACAACAATCAGTTACAGAACAGCTCCATCATCCAAAAATCTCCCTCATGCTCTAGTCAAATAGCCCTACCTATATACCCTAGCAATCACTGAGCAGCTCTCCATCACTAAAGGAGGAGCCCACTAAGCCAGCTTGGTCTTTTCAGGAATGTCATATAAATGGAATCATATAATATGTAACCCACTGATATTGGTTTCTTTCACTTAGCATAATGCTTTTGAGATTCATCCAAGTTTTTGCACGTCACATGTCAGTCTGGCAGCAGGCTACGGATTCTCTCTTAATGAAATTCTTTCTTATTTCATGTAGAGCTATCCAAGGAGTGTTTGTTATATGGTATTGGATTTCTTCTTTAGAACATGAGAAGTTTTTCTAAACATCTCTTAAACAGTTCTTTGAAAGAAAAAAAAATCTATTTTAAAAATCTCAGAAATCTGAACAAAAAGAACCCAGGAAATCTTGTTTGTGTGTAGTAAAGCATCAACTTTTACTTTTCCTTGTTGCTTTTTACTATTCTGGAAGCTACTGATTCTTTGACATTTTCAGTCTATTTTCATTGTATAGGAGTTTTAAAGGGAAGTGAGACCAGACAGAGAGGGGTTAATGCTGGAAGCTCCAGTGGGAACCATTTCTAATATCCAAATCCTGGTCAGTTTAGAAGAAAGAGGAATGTGGTGGGTGAGGGCATTCTCCGAGGTGCTTGTAATAAGAAGTAGTTGGGTTTCCTTCCATTAGAGAGACCTGGCTTTTTCTTTTCCTGTTTTTTTTTTTTTCTTTTTGCATTTAAAGAGTTTGATAGGCTATACTTTCATGTCTTTTTAAATATCTGGGAAAAAAAGCAAAATAAACATGAAATCAACAATGTGTTAGCATCCCTAATGGTACCCAAGGTTTTCCCCTCTTGGTGGCTAGAGTGGTTTTAACGTCCATTACAGACTAAGAAGACTGTCTGAGCCCCTGAGGGAGCCTGCCCTACCTCTCCCTGCCTCCCCTCTCTCCACCATAATCACCATCCAAGTTAATCCTTATTTATAAAACACATATCCAAACTTATTCTTTCTCATAAAAAAAATTCCAACCCAAATCCAGTCCTCTCAAGAAGTCATTGTCTCTGTAGTGCTCCTTGCTCTTGTGATGGAAGCACATGGATTTATTTTTCCACATAGGACATGTTTAACCTCGGTCATCCGAGAAAGAAACCACAAAGCCCACAGGTTTTAAGTTGCTCTAGCTTTCTGGGATCATGTTCATGATGGCTTTTTTGTTTTGGCTCTGTTAACCTGAAGGGGCTTGATGGCCTGAGTAGAAAGCCTTAGATAATCTGGAACCCCTTGAATACAGCATATAGAGAACTAACGCTGAATCTCATTCCTGAGGTGATAATGGAGGGTCACTTCCTCAGCTAGTTGGGTGTTCTGAAGCAGACTTGCCTGTAAAAGTGTGGCAGGTTTTTCCTCACATGCTCTTCATTTTCTAGCTGTATCCTCTGCAATTGTCACACCCATCTCCCATCTCTCTCTCAATGTAGGAGGCATATTTTAAAATAGACTTGGGGTTGGAGGCAGGGCAAGATGGTGGATTGGTGAGCTGTATGTATTAGTTACTCCTCCAGGAAAGTAGGTAGAAAGCCAGGAACTGCGTGGACTGGACACCACAGAGCAATCTGTCTTTGGGCATACTTCATACAACACTCATGAAAACGTGGAACTGTTGAGATCAGCAAAGTCTGTAAGTTTTTGTGGCCAGGGGACCCGCACCCCTCCCTGCCAGGCTCAGTCCCGTGGGAGGAGGGGCCGTCAGCTCCGGGAAGGAGAAGGGAGAACTGCAGTGGCAGCCTTTATCGGGAACTCATTCTACTGATCCAAACTTCAACCATAGATAGACTGAGACCAGACACCAGAGAATCTGAGAGCAGCCAGCCCAGCAGAGAGGAGACAGGCATAGAAAAAAACAGCACGAAAAACTCCAAAATAAAAGCGGAGGATTTTTGGAGTTCTGGTGAACATAGAAAGGGGAAGGGCAGAGCTCAGGCCCTGAGGCGCATATGCAAATCCCAAAGAAAAGCATATCTCTCTGCCCTGTGGACCTTTCCTTAATGGCCCTAATTGCGTTGTCTCTTAGCATTTCAATAACCCATTAGATCTGTGAGGAGGGCCCCTTTTTTTTTGCTTTTTTTAAATCCTTTTTTCTTTTTCTAAAACAATTATTCTAAGAAGCCCAATACAGAAAGCTTCAAAGACTTGCAATTTGGGCAGGTCAAGACAAGAGCAGAACTAAGAGAGCTCTGAGACAAAACGCAATAATCCAGTGGCTGAGAAAATTCACTAAACACCACAACTTCCCAAGAAAAGGGGGGTGTCCACTCACAGCCATCATCCTGGTGGACAGGAAACACTCCTGCCCATCGCCAGCCCCATAGCCCAGAGCTGCCCCAGACAACCCAGTGTGACGGAAGTGCTTCAAATAACAGGCACACACCACAAAACTGGGCGTGGACGTTAGCCTTCCCTGCAACCTCAGCTGATTGTCCCAGAGTTGGGAAGGTAGAGCACTGTGAATTAACAAAGCCCCATTCAGCCATCATTTCAGCAGACTGGGAGCCTCCCTACACAGCCCAGCAGCCCAGAACCGCCCTGGGGGGATGGCACTCACCTGTGACATAGCACAGTCATCCCTCAACAGAGGACCAGGGGGTGCACGGCCTGGAAGAGGGGCCCACTTGCAAGTCTCAGGAGCCATACGCCAATACCAAGGACTTGTGGGTCAGTGGCAGAGACAAACTGTGGCAGGACTGAACTGAAGGATTAGACTATTGCAGTAGCTTTAAAACTCCAGGATCACCAGGGAGATTTGATTGTTAGAGCCACCCCCCCTCCCTGACTGCCCAGAAAAATGCCCCATATACAGGGCGGGCAACACCAACTACACACGCAAGCTTGGTACAACAATTGGACCCCACAAGACTCACTCCCCCACTCATCACAAAGGCAAAGCAGGGGAGAACTGGCTTGTGGAGAACAGGTGGCTCGTGGACGCCACCTGCTGGTTAGTTAGAGAAAGTGTACTCCACGAAGCTGTAGATCTGATAAATTAGAGATAAGGACTTCAATTGGTCTACAAATCCTAAAAGAACCCTATCAAGTTCAGCAAATGCCACGAGGCCAAAAACAACAGAAAATTATAAAGCATATGAAAAAACCAGACGATATGGATAACCCAAGCCCAAGCACCCAAATCAAAAGACCAGAAGAGACACAGCACCTAGAGCAGCTACTCAAAGAACTAAAGATGAACAATGAGACCATAGTACGAGATACAGAGGATATCAAGAAGACCCTAGAAGAGCATAAAGAAGACATTGCAAGACTAAATAAAAAAATAGATGATCTTATGGAAATTAAAGAAACTGTTGACCAAATTAAAAAGATTCTGGACACTCATAGTACAAGACTAGAGGAAGTTGAACAACGAATCAGTGACCTGGAAGATGACAGAATGGAAAATGAAAGCATAAAAGAAAGAATGGGGAAAAAAATAGAAAAAATCGAAACGGACCTCAGGGATATGATAGATAATATAAAATGTCCGAATATAAGACTCATTGGTGTTCCAGAAGGGGAAGAAAAGGGTAAAGGTCTAGGAAGAATATTCAAAGAAATTGTTGGGGAAAACTTCCCAAATCTTTTAAACAACATAAATACACAAATCATAAATGCTCAGCGAAATCCAAATAGAATAAATCCAAATAAACCCACTCCAAAACATATTCTGATCACACTGTCAAACACGGAAGAGAAGGAGCAAGTTCTGAAAGCAGCAAGAGAAAAGCAATTCAGCACATACAAAGGAAACAGCATAAGACTAAGTAGTGACTACTCAGCAGCCACCATGGAGGTGAGAAGGCAGTGGCACGATATATTTACAATTCTGAGTGAGAAAAATTTCCAACCAAGAATACTTTATCCAGCAAAGCTCTCCTTCAAATTTGAGGGAGAGCTTAAATTTTTCACAGACAAACAAATGCTGAGAGAATTTGCTAACAAGAGACCTGCCCTATTGGAGATACTAAAGGGAGCCTTACAGACAGAGAAACAAAGAAAGGACAGAGAGACTTGGAGAAAGGTTCAGTACTAAAGAGATTCGGTATGGGTACAATAAAGGATATTAATAGAGAGAGGGGAAAAATATATATGACAAACATAAACCAAAGGATAAGATGGCTGATTCAAGAAATGCCTTCACGGTTGTAATGCTGAATATAAATGGATTAAACTCCCCAATTAAAAGATATAGATTCACAGAATGGATAAAAAAAAAATGAACCATCAATATGTTGCATACAAGAGACTCATCTTAGACAAAGGGACACAAAGAAATTGAAAGTGAAAGGATGGAAAAAAATATTTCATGCATGCTATAGCCAAAAGAAAGCAGGTGTAGCAATATTAATCTCAGATAAAATAGACTTTAAATGCAGGGATGTTTTGAGAGACAAAGAAGGCCACTACTTACTAATAAAAGGGGCAATTCAACAAGAAGAAATAACAATCATAAATCTCTATGCACCCAATCAAGGTGCCACAAAATACATGAGAGAAACACTGGCAAAACTAAAGGAAGCAATTGATGTTTCCACAATAATTGTGGGAGACTTCAACACATCACTCTCTCCTATAGATAGATCAGCCAGACAGAAGACCAATAAGGAAATTGAAAACCTAAACAATCTGATAAATGAATTAGATTTAACAGACATATACAGGACATTACATCCCAAATCACCAGGATACACATACTTTTCTAGTGCTCACGGAACTTTCTCCAAAATAGATCATATGCTGGGACATAACACAAGCCTCAATAAATTTAAAAAGATTGAAATTATTCAAAGCACATTCTCTGACCACAATGGAATACAATTAGAAGTCAATAACCATCAGAGACTTAGAAAATTCACAAATACCTGGAGGTTAAACAACACACTCCTAAACAATCAGTGGGTTAAAGAAGAAATAGCAAGAGAAATTGCTAAATATATAGAGACGAATGAAAATGAGAACACAACATACCAAAACCTATGGGATGCAGCAAAAGCAGTGCTGAGGGGGGAATTTATAGCACTAAACGCATATATTAAAAGGGAAGAAAGAGCCAAAATCAAAGAACTAATGGATCAACTGAAGAAGCTAGAAAATGAACAGCAAACCAATCCTAAACCAAGTAGAAGAAAAGAAATAACAAGGATTAAAGCAGAAATAAATGACATAGAGAACAAAAAAACGATAGAGGATAAATATCACCAAAAGTTGGTTCTTTGAGAAGATCAACAAGATTGACAAGCCCCTAGCTAGACTGACAAAATCAAAAAGAGAGAAGACCCATATAAACAAAATAATGAATGAAAAAGGTGACATAACTGCAGATCCTGAAGAAATTAAAAAAATTATAAGAGGATACTATGAACAACTGTATGGCAACAAACTGGATAATGTAGAGGAAATGGACAATTTCCTGGAAACATATGAACAACCTAGACTGACCAGAGAAGAAATAGAAGACCTCAGCCAACCCATCACAAGCAAAGAGATCCAATCAGTCATCAAAAATCTTCCCACAAATAAATGCCCAGGGCCAGATGGCTTCACAGGGGAATTCTACCAAACTTTCCAGAGAGAACTGACACCAATCTTACTCAAACTCTTTCAAAACATTGAAGAAAATGGAACACTACCTAACTCATTTTATGAAGCTAACATGAATCTAATACCAAAACCAGGCAAAGATGCTACAAAAAATGAAAACTACCGGCCAATCTCCCTAATGAATATAGATGCAAAAATCCTGAACAAAATACTTGCAAATCGAATCCAAAGACACATTAAAAAAATCATACACCATGACCAAGTGGGGTTCATTCCAGGCATGCAAGGATGGTTCAACATAAGAAAATCAATCAATGTATTACAACACATTAACAAATCAAAAGGGAAAAATCAAATGATCATCTCAATAGATGCTGAAAAAGCATTTGACAAAGTCCAACATCCGTTTTTGATAAAAACACTTCAAAAGGTAGGAATTGAAGGAAACTTCCTCAATATGATAAAGAGCATATATGAAAAACCCACAGCCAGCATAGAACTCAATGGTGAGAGACTGAAAGCGTTCCCTCTAAGATCAGGAACAAGACAAGGATGCCCGCTGTCACCACTGTTATTCAACATTGTGCTGGAAGTGCTAGCCAGGGCAATCCAGCAAGACAAAGAAATAAAAGGCATCCAAATTGGAAAAGAAGAAGTAAAACTGTCATTGTTTACAGATGATATAATCTTATATCTGGAAAACCCTGAGAAATCGACGATACAGCTACTAGAGCTAATAAACAAATTTAGCAAAGTAGCGGGATACAAGATTAATGCACATAAGTCAGTAATGTTTCTATATGCTAGAAATGAACAAACTGAAGAGACACTCAAGAAAAAGATACCATTTTCAACAGCAACTAAAAAAATCAAGTACCTAGGAATAAACTTAACCAAAGATGTAAAAGACCTATACAAAGAAAACTATATAGCTCTGCGAAAAGAAATAGAAGGGGCCTTAAAAGATGGAAAAATATTCCATGTTCATGGATAGGAAGGCTAAATGTCATTAAGATGTCAATTCTACCCAAACTCATCTACAGATTCAATGCAATCCCAATCAAAATTCCAACAACCTACTTTGCAGACTTGGAAATGCTAGTTATCAAATTTATTTGGAAAGGGAAGATGCCTTGAATTGCTAAAGACACTCTAAAAAAGAAAAACGAAGTGGGAGGACTTACACTCCCTGACTTTGAAGCTTATTATAAAGCCACAGTTGTGAAAACAGTATGGTACTGGCACAAAGATAGACATATAGATCAATGGAATCAAATTGAGAATTCAGAGAGAGACCCTCAGATCTATGGCCGACTGATCTTTGATAAGGCCCTCAAAGTCACTGAACTGAGTCATAATGGTCTTTTCAACAAATGGGGCTGGGAGAGTTGGATATCCATATCCAAAAGAATGAAAGAGGACCCCTACCTGACACCCTACACAAAAATTAACTCAAAATGGATGAAAGATCTCAATATAAAAGAAAGTACCATAAAACTCCTAGAAGATAATGTAGGAAAACATCTTCAGGACCTTGTATTAGGTGGCCACTTCCTAGACTTTATACCCAAAGCAGAAGCAACAAAAGAAAAAATATATAAATGGGAACTCCTCAAGCTTAGAAGTTTCTGCACCTGAAAGGAATTTCTCAAAAAGGTACAGAGGAAGCCAACTCAATGGGAAAAAGTTTTTGGAAACCATGTATCTGACAAAAGACTGATATCTTGCAGAAGTAAAGAAATCCTAAAACTCAATGACAATATACAGACAGGCCAATTATAAAATGGGCAAAAGATATGAAAAGACAGTTCTCCGAAGAGGAAATACAAATGGCCAAGAAACACATGAAAAAATGTTCAGCTTCACTAGCTATTAGAGAGATGCAAATTAAGACCACAATGAGATACCATGTAACACCGATTAGAGTGGCTGTCATTAAACAAACAGAAAACTACAAATGCTGGAGGGGATGTGGAGAAATTGGAACTCTTATTCATTGTTGGTGGGACTGTATAATGGTTCAGCCACTCTGGAAGTCAGTCTGGCAGTTCCTTAGAAAACTAGATATAGAGTTACCATTCGATCCAGTGATTGCACTTCTCGGTATATACCCGGAAGATCGGAAAGCAGTGACACGAACAGATATCTGCACGCCAATGTTCATAGCAGCATTCTTCACAATTGCCAAGAGAGGGAAGCAACCCAAATGTCCTTCAACAGATGAGTGGATAAATAAAATGTGGTATATACACACGATGGAATACTACACGGCAGTAAGAAGGAACGATCTTGTGAAACATATGACAACATGGATGAACCTTGAAGACATAATGCTGAGCGAAATAAGCCAGGCACAAAAAGAGAAATATTATATGCTAACACTAATGTGAACTTTGAAAAATGTAAAACAAATGGTTTATAATGTAGAATGTAGAGGAACTAGCAATAGAGAACAATTAAGGAAGGGGGAACAATAATCCAAGAAGAACAGATAAGCTATTTAACGTTCTGGGGATGCCCAGGAATGACTATGGTCTGTTAATTTCTGATGGATATAGTAGGAACAAGTTCACAGAAATGTTGCTATATTAGGTAACTTTCTTGGGGTAAAGTAGGAACATGTTGGAAGTAAAGCAGTTATCTTAGGTTAGTTGTCTTTTTCTTACTCCCTTGTTATGGTCTCTTTGAAATGTTCTTTTATTGTATGTTTTGTTTTTGTTTTTTTTTAAATTTTTTTTTTCATAGAGTTGATTTAAAAAAGAAAAAAAAGTTTAAAAAAAAAAAAAAACACACAACAAGGAAAAAAATATATAGTGCCCACTTGAGGAGCCTGTGGAGAATGCAGGGGTATTGGCCTACCCCACCTCAATGGTTGCTAACATGACCACAGACATAGGGGACTGGTGGTTTGATGGGCTGAGCCCTCTACCATAGGTTTTACCCTTGGGAAGACGGTTGCTGTAAAGGAGAGGCTAGGCCTCCCTATAATTGTGCCTAAGAGCCTCCTCCCAAATGCCTCTTTGTTGCTCAGATGTGGCTCTCTCTCTCTAGCTAAGCCAACTTGAAAGGTGAAATCACTGCCCTCCCCGCTACGTGGGATCAGACACCCAGGGGAGTGAATCTCCCTGGCAACGTGGAATATGACTCCCGGGGAGGAATGTAGACCTGGCATCGTGGGACGGAGAACATCTTCTTGACCAAAAGGGGGATGTGAAAGGAAATGAAATAAGCTTCAGTGGCAGAGAGATTCCAAAAGGAGCTGAGAGGTTGCTCTGGTGGGCACTCTTACGCACAATTTAGACAACCCTTTTTAGGTTCTAAAGAATTGGGGTAGCTGGTGGTGGATACCTGAAACTATCAAACTACAACCCAAAACCCATGAATCTCGAAGACAATTGTATAAATATGTAGCTTATGAGGGGTGACAATGGGATTGGGAAAGCCATAAGGACCACGCTGCACTTTGTCTAGTTTATGGATGGATAAGTAGAAAAATAGGGGAAGGAAACAAACAAACAAACAGACAAAGGTACCCAGTGTTCTTTTTTACTTCAATTGCTCTTTTTCACTTTAATTATTATTCTTGTTATTTTTGTGTGTGTGCTAATGAAGGTGTCAGGGATTGATTTAGGTGATGAATGTACAACTATGTAATGGTACTGTGAATAATCGAATGTACGATTTGTTTTGTATGACTGCGTGGTATGTGAATATGTCTCAATAAAATGAAGATAAAAAAAATAAAAAAATAAAAAAATAAAATAGTCTTGGATTTTAAGATGAAAAATCCTGACATAAACATCAGTTGTTCAGTACTCCTCTATGTTGCAGAGTATGTTGTGTAGGGAAAGAAGTTCAAACCTGAGCTATCCTTCGAGGTTTTTCAGTCAAGTCCTTTCCAATTCTGAACTGCAATGAAGATTCATTGGTTGCTTAAATTTCTGAGAACTCTTAAACTTGCAGCTTTAGATGTGTCCCTTACAGAACAGAGAATGCTGTTTTGGCTGTATTTCTGGCATTCTTTGAAGTCTAAGTTAAAAATTTTAAGATGACCTAGTTCCATTTACTCTTGGCATTACTCGAAGAAAGACAAAGCTAAAAGGGTGAAAAGGTTTTAGACGTCATTTTGGATCACAGTGCAGTGCATTTGGGCCAAGACTGAGGTGAGTTTAGTGTAAGTGAATCAGATACATGGATGTTTCCCTTAGTGAGCAGTGGGACTTTGGGGACAGAAATGTCATAAGCCAGAGATAATCTCATTTTGGTTGCGCTCATGTGGCCAAGGAACATTGCTGAACTCCAAGCCCAATATGCCATTGCTGTTTTGCTTTCTGGAATGTCATGCCATTGTGTACCCAACAAAGTAAGATTCCTGTGGGCAGGAGCTCTGTGCCTTGGCTTCACCATGTGCATAAAGATGCTCACTACGTTGGTTGGGGGACAAAGTTCCATGAATTCTCAAAGCCCAGAGGTGTAGAAGTTAAGTGTATGAGCTCTGGAGTTCAAATCTCTGCTCCTCCACCCACTAACTTGGTAACTTGGTAGCCTCTCAACCCCCACTTTTCCATACTGCAAAGTGGGGATAATAATAAAATGGGACCCATTTCATAGTGTTATTCTGGGAAATGACTGAGATTGAGTATGTCAAAGTGCTTAGCACAATTTCTGGCATAAAGAAAATATTCAATAAATGTTAGCTATGATCGCAAATTACAGACCCTGTTATAATTCCCGTAACAGATTTAGATGGATTGTGCTGTCATCATCGGAATGTTCTGCTGATTTAGAAGTAGGTTGGGAGGTCATCCAGTGTGGCACCAGTGGCATGCAAGCCCTGATTGGGCAGCCTTTACACTGAATTCAAAGCAGGCACCACCCGCTCACCTCTTCCTGGGCTTTAGAAACTTATGGAATAACCTCAGCTTTGGAAATTCCATTGAGAGTTGATGACACCAGGCTTCAGCTCCACTTGTGTGAAAGCCCCATAACAAGGCACTGGTCCATGTCAGCACTCTTCAGAAAGCCTCTTTTCCTAGATGTGTACACTGGGTGATTCTTTTGTCAGCCCTTACGGTTCATATGCTCCATTTAAATGTGCATTTTGTTTTGAGGCAGCCATTAGGGCTGTAAACTCATTCTGCTCTCCTCGTGCCAGGTGCTTTGCAGGTCTCTCATGCTTCACAAAAGAGTGTTCTAACTGTGGGGATTTTACAAAGCCAGAAAATTCTAGAGAAGGGAAAATTTGGTGTTTCAGGAAGGTTTCAAGCCAGTAAAGTAGCATTTACTCCTCTCTCTCATCACCACCAGGTTGTCTGCCAATTCCAGCTCTCCTGTTCTCTGGGACTAGCTTCCTGCCTCTGACTAGTCCTTGGGCACTAACTGTCCCAGTTACATGTTGTCCCTCCCTTTGTCAGGCAACTCGTGCGGCAGATGGGCAAGGTGTTCAGAGTGAGCTCCCAAAAATGGAGTGTTTTTTTTTTTAAATGTTTCCTATCCCGGTCTACTTTTTTTTTTATTTTAAAAATTTTTTCTTTATTAGAGAAGTTGTGGGTGCACAGAACAATCATGCTTAAAATACAGGATTCCCATACACCACCCCACCACCAACACCTAGCATCGATGTGGAACATCTGTTACAATTGATGATAGCACATTTTTATAATTGTACTATTAACTAGAGTCCATGGTCTAACTTAGGATTCACTGTCTGTGTTTGTGTAGTGAAGTTCCATGGATTTTTTTAAAAATTTATTCTGTTACCATATATACAATCTAACTTAATCATATTCAGATATAAACATTTCAGTGCTGTTAATTGTCTTCACAGTGTTGTGTTACCATCATCCTCATACCAAAGCCAGATAAAGATACCACAAAAAAAAAGAAAACTACAGACCAATCTCTCCAATGAACATAGATAGATGCAAAAATCCTCAACAAAATACCTGCAAACCGAATCCAACAGCATCCCAAAAGCATCTACAGCATGATCAAGTGGGATCCACCCCTGGCATGCAATATTGGTTCAACATAAGAAAATCAACTAATGTTAACACACCACATCAACACAGGGAAGGGAAAATAGCCACATGATCATCTCAACCAATGCAGATAATGCACCGGACAAAATCCAGCACACCCTCTTGACAAAAACACCTAGAACACTAGGATAGAAGGAAACTTCTTCAACATGATGAAGGGCACATATGAAAAACTCACAGCTAACATCCCACTCAGTGGTGAAGACTGAAAGCCTGTCTCCAAGATGAAGAACAAGACAAAGATGCCCACTGTCACCACTGTTACCAAACACTGTCCTGGAAGTTCTCACCAGAGCAGCCAGGCAAGAAAAAGGAATAAAAGACATCCAAATTGAAAAGGAAGAGGCACAACCCTCCCTATTTGCAGACAACATGCTCCTACATACCGAAAATCATGAAAGTCCACAATAAAGCTCCTAGAGCCAATAAATGAATTCTGTGAATGTTTGAAGAACTATGTCTGGATTCCTTAACCTAGAAGTAAGGACTCCAGTTAATCTGAAACCAGATTACATTTCCAGTCTAATTTCACAGTCCTATGTTGCATATGCATTTGTTATTCTAATCAGTGTAGAGCCCTTTAGTTAGTTATTCATGACCTAGCATAAATACAACCTCTTCCACTAAACGGAGGTTGAAAGCTACAGGAATGCAAAGGCTCTGGGATATTGAACTGGGTCCCAACTCAAGTGCAAAATGTCTTATATAGAAATACTTTCATAAAGTTACTCTCTTGACTTTCTGGCTCCTCTTGGCATTGGATTTCACACCAAGGAAGTTTGAGGGTTGACAGTAACAACACAAGAAGGACAAGGGGGGTACAGATGGTAAGGCAGTCTGAATTCATGCTTTCATTTGTGATACAAAGAGAAAATATAAGCCTGAGATCTCCTTTGAAGTAGAATAAGATAAATTGTAAATGAGAGCTCTCTCTGTCACATTATAGAATATTTGCCCATATTCATAGTCCAGGAAAATGCCAATTTTGTGCATTTACTCTCTCAGGGAAATTTTTTTTAAAGGAGAAAAGACCCAGGTTCTACTTGTTTTTAATGTGTGTGTTTCTGTGTCTTAGTGTGTGATTGTGTTTGCGTGTGTTGATATTACACCCGAAAGCACAAAAGGCTGCTCCTGATGATGGCAACGTGATGGGACTGGGTGATCATCTAGAACCACAGTCTGTGAATATGTCTATTTCTGAAGAAAAAGAGATTCTGCAGGTCATGATCTCCTCTAGTGCTTATTAAATATGCTAACAAGGTGTTTAGGAACAGCTCGTCCACATTCTGCTAAGTTTAGTTAGTCTATTCAAAGCATTTCAAGCAGAATTCTTCTTTAGACATTGAATTCTGAGTCTAGTTCATCTTAAATTCCTTCCATTTGGGAATGGGGGTGGAGATGGGTCAAGACAAGTCCTTCTTGTTCCCACTTTCCAGCTGCATGGACTCTGACAAAGGGACTCCAATTGCTCAATCATAACTTTCCTTGTCTCCAGACTCTTCCACATTGGGAGTCATTCATAAATTCATTTATTCATCCAACAAACATTTATTAACTTTGTATTAAGCATAGTTCAAGATGCTGGGGATTAAAGGGGGAAAAGACAGAGTGTCTCTCGTGAGTAAAGTGTCTTGTAAATAAGGCTGGAATATAAACAAATTGGTCTCTGCCATTTGCTAGGGGCTAAGGGAGGTGAGCAAGTGCTGCAGAAAAACAGAGCTGTTGACCCTAAGGAGGACAACAGGAAAGAGTGTTTGAGCTAAATTTGGAAGAATGAGCTGGAGTTCATGAGGACACGTGCAAATTCAAGGAGGTGTAGGTGTGACTTGTTCAGGAAATGGCAAGTGGAATCAAGGGCTTCTAGAACTGAATCACGGCCTCAGGGGCCATGCCTGTTGAGATGTTTCTTTGATAGACAGGAACTGTTGACAATTTGGAACAAGGGAGTGACTGTTGGATTCTGAAAGATAAATCTGGTGGCAGAGTGGGATGTGGGGACAGAAAGGAGGGCTCTGTAAGATGGAAGGGGCCACCCAGGTGGCGATAAGTAAGGAGAGCCTGAACCAAGGCTGGGGCTGCAGAAATAGAGAAAAAGACACTTGGCAAGAAGACAACTGTGCCGGTTTGGATGTTTTATGTCCCCCCAAAACTCCATGTTCTTTGAGGCAATCTTGTGTGGGTAGATGTTGTTGGTGTTGATTAGGTTGGACTCCTTTGATTGAGTGTTTCATGGAGATGTGACTCAATTAACTGTGGGCAAGACATTTGATAGGATAATTTCCATGGAGGTGTTACCCCACCCATTCAGGGTGGGTCTGAATTAAATCTCTGGAGCCATATAAAAGAGCCACACAGGCCCAGATACTTGCTGCAGATGAGAGACAGTTTGAAGATGGCTGTTGAAAGCGGACTTTTGCTCTGGAGAAGCTAAGAGGGGACGAACACCCCTAAGAGCAACTTAGAGTGACATTTTTTTTTTATCTTCATTTTATTGAGATATATTCACATACCACGCAGTCATACAAAACAAATCGTACTTTCGATTGTTTACAGTACCATTACATAGTTGTACATTCATCACCTAAATCAATCCCTGACACCTTCATTAGCACACACACAAAAATAACAAGAATAATAATTAGAGTGAAAAAGAGCAATTGAAGTAAAAAAGAACACTGGGTACCTTTGTCTGTTTGTTACCTTCCCCTATTTTTCTACTCATCCATCCATAAACTAGACAAAGTGGAGTGTGGTCCTTATGGCTTTCCCAATCCCATTGTCACCCCTCATAAGCTACATTTTTATACAACTGTCTTCGAGATTAAGAGTGACATTTTGAAGAGAAGCTGCAGCTAAGATGCCCCAGAGCAACACTTTGGAGAATGCCATTTTGAAACACAACCTGGGAGCAAGCAGACTTCAGCCACATGCCTTCCCAGCTAACAGAGGTTTTCCAGATGCCAATGGTTTTTCTCTAGTAAAGGGACCCTTTGTTGATGCCTTACCTTGGACACTTTATGGCCTTAAGACTATAACTTTGTAACCAAGTAAACCCCCTTTATAAAAGCCAATCCATTTCTGGTGTTTTGCAAAAGGGCAGCATTAGCAAATCGGAACAACAACAAAGATGCTATTTTAAAGAAGAGGTGACAATAGCAGCTTCCCTTTCTAAGGTTCTAGGGGTGAGTTCATCAGCCAAGAAAGCTCATGAATGGACATATTATGTTATTCAAAGATAGGCCTGTAGTGGGTTGAATTGTGTTCCCCAAAAAGATACATTGAAATTCTAACCCCCAGTACTTATTTGTAAATAGGGTCTTTGCAGATGTAATCAAGTTAAGGTGAGGTCATACTGGATTAGGGTTGGCCCTAAATCCAATGGCTTGTGCCTTATAAGAGAAAGGAGAGGAGGATGTGGTTACAGAGACACAGACACACAGGGGGAAGTCGGCCATGTGACGATGGAGACAGGGACTGGAGTGATGCAGCTACAAGCCAAGGAAAGCAAAGATTGCTGGCAACACCAGGAGCTAGGAAGAATTCTTCCCTAGAGCTTTCAGAGGGAGCATGGCCCTGCTGGCACCTTGATTTCAGATTTCTGACTTCTAAAACTGTAAGAGAATAAATTTCTGTTGTAAGCTATCCAGTTTATGGTAATTTGCTACGGCAGTCCCAGGAAACTAATATGTGCCCCTTTGGGAGACAAATTAAATTGGTCAACAAAATAAAATAATAGGAATTTAAAAGTTCTTCCTGGCACTCAGAGAGATGAGTTTTGTAGGGATTCTGGAACTTGGAGGAAAAGTGGGAGACCCAGCTGTGGTCTGTATAAAGAAGGGGAGAGGAGGCCCTGGTTTACTTTGAAGGAGTTAGAAATTCCCTGAAGCAGGGATAGTCCCTCAGACAGTGGTGACCAGTATTTATTTTTAAGTTTGCTGATTTGTGCTGACCTATGTAGCTCCCTCCTTTATTCCAAATTCTTTGGCAAAAGTCTTATTGTACACACTGGCCTGTATTAGTGGTGCTTTGGGGAATTAAATGTTGGGCAATGTGTGTGCTTGGGATTGGAAAATGAGGGGGTGTTGAAGCTTTGAGCACCACCCCTCCTCTGGGTCCCCATGAAGGTATCATGTCCAGGGAAGGCAGAGGTTCTGGAAATTCAGGCAGTGAGCAGCACCAGGTGAGCAGAGGCCCCAGGAGGGGTCAGGGGCAAAGTAAGGAGTCAGGCAATGGTAGCTAAGAAGCAGGTAACAGGGCCACTGACTCAAAAGTGGATGTGAAATTAACCACCTTCCTTTAAGCATACCAGAGTCAGTGACATCTGAAGGGATATGAGAAGCTCTGTTCTGCTGTCCAATGCTAGGGGCCTCGGGAGACAGCCATTTGGGATTTAAGAGATTGGTTGTGGGTAGTCATCAAGACATGGTGACAGATTGAACTTGGAAGGAAAAGAAGAGGTAGGGATCAGAGTTGCAAAGGGATACCAGCTATGCTGCTAACCAAGCTCAGGAGCTCGGGGAGGGCGGGGATAGGGATTTTTCTTTTTGGAAGGGGGATTGAGGAGTGGGAATGGAATTTGAAATGATTATAAAAGATTCAAGTGGGAGAGGCCCAGTTGGAATCTAGAACTGTAAATGTGAGTGCAGGACAGAGGTCCATGGTGAAGCTATAGATTTGAGTATTGTCAGTGCAGAGGAGGCCAGGGGCCTGGAAAAGACCACCCAGAGAGCGTCCAGAGAAGAAAAGAATGTTGGCAGAGACCGAGATGGACCAGCATTCAAGAGACCCTTCAATATGGGACATTTCTGGGCCCCATTCTTTAAAACTTTACTGTTTTCTTGTATGTTTCTTCTCTCTTAGTTCTAGCCATGCTCCCAGGGGAAGAACAATAGGTAGGATTTACTCTTTTGCCCAAGGGATTTCTTGCTGCCTTTCTAGTATCTTCTGTGAATCTTCTATGAACCAGGAATCTTTCATTAAAGGCCTATTGTGCTCAAGACATCGAGCATTTGGCATTGTACTTCAAATATTAACCCCATTAAAAATGGCCAAAGTTTATAAAATCCACTTCGTGTACTGTTGCTCCTTGAGAACCCCTGAACCGTTCACTTCCTGTCCTATTCTACCCTGTGCTATCCTACCCTACCCTACCCTACCTTACCCTATCCTATGCTACCTACCTTACCCTATCCTTTCCTATCCTATCTGATCCCATCCTATTCTACCCTAGATCTCATCCCATCCTATCCATCCTACCCTATCCCTCTTTATTCTGTTTCCATAGAAGCAGGCTAAATAAACAGGTTGAATTCCAGAAGTAAGTTTAGAAGTTGGTTATTTAAAACTTGGAGCATTATTTTTCTATAAAATAAACATAATAAAAACATGGTTAGACTCCTGTTTCTGGCCTAGGCCTCCAGTATGTGGCTAGAAGAGAAAGCCAAGGATGAGGGAAGACTTTTTTCTTATTCAAAGCTCTAGGGAAAGCTGCCACCCCTTCTACTCTGCCCCCAAGCTCCCAAATACCTTGTTTTTATAAGTCAGCCATTTGGGTGAATTGGTGTCTATAAATTAGTTGACTGGAAGTCAAGGAGTGAGAGAGTTTATCTCTGAGTCGTCAGACAAATCCAAGCTACAAAATCTGCTGTTGGTTCTTTATATTTCTCTCCAGAAAAAAGGAATGACCAGGGACAATATTCTAATTTGGAGAATTTATGAGACAAACCAATGAACAGGTTTAATACTGAGGAGGGCTAGGGATGATGGGGAGAATAGTGGAGCCCCAGAAGTAATTTGATTGGAGGAGCAGAGAAAATTATAGCAGGTGTGGTGGTGGGTGTGTGTGGAAACCTTGAAGTCCAAGATCAGTACTTAGGTCAGCACTGAAGTACTCCATCAAAAGGACTAATATATTTTAGGCTTATGGAGAGAGGCATTAATTAAATAATTTATTTAAAAAACCATTTATTGAAAACTATGCAGGTGGCAGGAAAACAAGGGCGAACAAGACAGGGACAGACCTGGCTTTTAATGAGAGATTGGGGGTAATTCTTGGTTCTAGAAGGACAGGGTGCTGTGAAAACCCCA
Source organism: Choloepus didactylus (assembly GCF_015220235.1). NCBI lineage: Eukaryota > Metazoa > Chordata > Mammalia > Pilosa > Megalonychidae > Choloepus > Choloepus didactylus. Next base: position 65,232,832 of record NC_051315.1, on the reverse strand, counting down.
TAGAAGGAAGCCAATCTCAGACAACAGGAGGCAAGAGTGTGTGGGAAGGCGTCCTCGAAAATATGAATTAGCCTTCAGATGAAGAGAGCTGGAGGAGAGCTCCAAGCAGAGGAAATGGCACAGCCAAAGTGTGGATGAGAGAAATAACTTGATGGAACTGCACTGAGCAGTTTCTAGAATTCAGTTTCTTCAAGTTAACTAAAAATTTTAGCTTTTATATAGAAAAATGTACCAATTCTAGTGAGAATGGAAATTGCTTAACTGAAAATCGAGTAAGGAGCATTTTGTAACTATTATTAAAACTAATTTTTAGAAAAGATACCTGTTTATTTTCTGCCACTAATTGGATTTTCCCTAATGTGGAACTTAAATTAAATCTGGGAAATTCTTTGGTTGTCTTTGAAATTATGTGGTTTTAAATCTTTATAGGTATGCTAAGAGGATTCCCTTAGATTTTGCAAATCTAAGGATTTGCAAAAGATCCTAAAAGTGGAGGCAAAAATTATGAGAAGCTGAAGAGGATATTTCACATGCTTTCTTATTTTTTCTTTAAAAGTAGCAAAATGATTCTTTCCCCCCTGTTTAAATGATCAGGCAAACACCTTCCAGGAAATCCTAGAACCAAACAGGATTGTTTCGGTTTCCTTTACCTCCATCTTAAATATCCAATCAACATTCTCTCCCCCTCACCTGCTTTGGCATGGTTTATAAAGACTGGAGTCCCGACAGGTATCAGACTCAGAAATGAACTGAGCCCTCAGGAGACAATTTCACTGCAACTTGGCTCTTAAATATAAAAATGTAGAAGTCAGCTTTGCTGCATTCACATTTAAATAATGATGAGAATGCAACTTCTGATAACATTTCAGAAGATTCTTAGTTGATCACATTTCTAAGTCCATTAAACATTCTTGAATGAAATTTGAAATATATACATATATATATGTTTTTAGGAGCTACTTTCAGCCAATAGGAAGAGGTTGGGATGTTTCAGGAGAGGATTCAGTGGTGTCAGTAGTTCACTAATTGAGTTAATTTCATGGTCTAAGTTCAGGGGCTGTCCCAGAATTTTATTTTCTTCAAATTGGGTGTATGAGTATGAAGTTAATTTAATATTCATTTCTTTAAGAGTTTTCAAAACAGAAATTTGAATATTTGAATGACAGAATATCAAAGGCAAAAGTCCAGAGATTTAATTCAAGTTCATTTATTAATAAGATCCATCATAAGTCACTTAATTTTTCTCTTGCAGCTCAGTATTTCTTTCTTTTTTTTTTTTTGCTAAAGCTTAGAAGGACTGTGAAGTACTCTGAGGTGTTTAATAATTTCAACTAACATTTTTGGGTTTGGGTAAAATTTGCCCAGCACTGTGCTAAGTGCCTGACATCTAGTGTCTTGTTGAGACCACCAAGTAGTCCTGTGAGGCAGGTAAATATTAGTACCCCCATTTTACACAGGAGGAATCTGAGGCTTAGAGAGGCTGAATGTCCTAGTTTGCTAATGCTGTGGAATGCAAAACACCAGAGCTGGATTGGCTTTTATAAAAAGGGGGTTTATTTGGCTATACAGTTACAGTCTTAAGGCCATAAAGCGTCCAAGGTAACACATCAGTAATCAGGTACCTTCACTGGAGGATGGCCAATGGTGTCCAGAAAACCTCTGTTAGCTGGGAAGGCACGTGGCTGGCGTCTGCTCCAAAGTTCTGGTTTCAAAATGGCTTTCTCCCAGGACATTCCTCTCTAGCAAGCTTGCTCCTCTTCAAAACGTCACTCACAGCTGCACTCCCTCTCCTCTCCTCGAGCCAGCTCATTTATATGGCTCCCCTGATCAAGGCCCACCCTGAATGGGCAGAGCCATGCCTCCATGGGAGTATCACACCAGAGTCACCACTCACAGCTGGGTGGGGCACATTCCAAGCAAATCTAATCAGCACCAAAAGTCTGTCCCACAAGACTACATCAAAGATAATGGTGTTTGGGGGACAAAATGCATTCAAACCGGCACACTGAATGAATAGCCTGAGATCATGTCATTGGTAAGAAGACGAGCCCAGGTTTGACCAAGGAGGCAGGTTTTCCGAGCCCATCCACTTAAATTTTGCACACTGCATTTCTTGATGAAAACTGTCATGCAGAATTTCATTCATGATTCCAGGAACATGGTGTTTTCTGATTTAGACACAAAATTTTCCTAAAGTGGACTTGATCAACTAGGTAAAGAATCCATACCAATTAAATATCGATGAGGCAGTTCACTGACTTCCTCATGGTGATTCCCCAGAGAAATAGATTCCTGAATGGAATCACTCATGTAGATATATCCACTTGTCAGTTATGCAGGAATGCGGTAAGACTGCTTTAATTATTACCACACTTCACTCATGGTCCAATAAAACGGATACCTCCCTTTGTAACAACCGTTTAGAGAAGTCTTTTTGAAACATTTGGGTCATATTCATGATAATTATTCAACACTAGATCGCCAAAAGAAGGTTTGTTTTGAAGCTGATGAGTGAGAAATGAATCACTACGAATATAAGACAAGGTTTCATTAATAAATGGGGGTTCCCAGGCTTTATTTATTATTAAAATTAAATAAATTTTCGCTACTGGTTTCAGGGTAAATTGTAAACTAAAAGACACCTGAAAATCACCCTTAAAAACATCAACTTTATTGAGGCATGCTTTTTATACAATAAAATGCATCCAACTTAATTTTACAGTTAAGTGAGTTTTGAGAAATGTATATGATCATGTAACTACAGCCACAATCAAGACATACAACATTTCCATTATCTCTTTCCAGCCCTAGCCTCAGGCAATCACTGATCTGCTTTCTGTGACTACAGATTAATTTTGCCTTTTCTGGAATTTTGTATAAACAGAACCATACAATATGTACTAATTTGTGTTTGTCTTCTTTCACTGAGCATATTGTTTTTCAAGTTCATTCACATGTTGCAGGTTTTAGTAGTTTGCTCCTTTTTATTACTGAGTCATATTCCATTGTATGGATATACCACAATTTATTTACCCATTCACCTGTTGATGAATGTTTGGATTATTTCTAGTTTAGCTATTATGAATAAAGCTGGTATAAACACCCATAAACAAGTCTTTATGTTATCTTTTCTCTTAGGTAAATACCTAGGAGTGGGAATGCTGGGTCATTTGGTAACTTTATAAGAAACTGCCAAACTGTTTCCAAAGTGGCTACATCATTTTGCATTCCCCCCAGCAACAATATGCTGGTTCCAGTTTGCTCTACATCCTTGCCAAAACTTGATACTGTCAAAAATCACTGTCTTTTAATAATAAATTTGTTTAAATCTTAAAAGCAGGTAAAATACTGTCTCTCCAGAAAGCTAACTTTAAAAGCCATATTCTGTCCGCATTGTAAAGGTCTATTGTTATCAATGGGGAGAGGAACATGCCTTGTATCTGCTTCTATGGACGTAAGCTATTGGAAACATCACCCGGCTGAAAACCACCATCAGGAGGCTCCGTGGGGAGAGAAGCGATTTATTCAGTTTCCCCCAGAGACGTTACAGAACCATACTAATGACTTAAATGGTGGTTGTTCACTCTTACCCAGTACTTTATATGGTGAAGTGTATAAAGCAGTTATATACTTTATATTCGAGCAGTCCCTTGGTGAGGGGGAGCGGCGGCCAGGCTGGAGCGGTGAACCGAGGATGAAACAGTTGTGGAGAACGGGGACTCAGGCTTTTAAAGAGGAAGAGCTATGGGTATTTTTAGGCCTAGAACTGCGCATACACCAACTTACGATAATAGTTCTAAAAGTATTTGTCATTCTTAAGTATGCCACATATAAGTAGGTTAGTCCTCACACATTTTAGCCAGCAAATTTATCATTTTGCTCTATGTCTTGAAGTGAAGTAACACATCATGTAAATTAACATTTCTTATAATACTATTTTCCACAGACAGAACCAGCCCTAGCAACACATGACTCATAAAACACCTGTACAGGAGGGTCACTGAGAGATTGTGAGGGTTTGCTCTCTTTTTACAGATATGGCCACTGAGAGCTGTGACAGGGATTTGAGCTCAGCGCTCTGGCCGTTATTCTCTCAGTATCTCCTGTTAGTACATTTTCTCCATTAGAAAGACCTTATCAAATTGCTCAGATTCTGGAATTTCTTTACCCTCTTTATTTTGGGTTAGGTTTTTATGTTATTCATTCTGAAAAATTATAAAACTCCACGATAGCAAATATTTTACCCATTTCCTTGCCCAGGATTTAGTAGGCATTCCCTGGAAAACAGTAGGCATTCAATGAATATGTCCTAAATGAATGAATGAAGACCTATTTACAGATTGGCAAGGAACAAATAGTAAGAAATTTGGTCTGATTTTCTTTTTGCTATCACACAACATCACCTCTACTCCATATAAGCCCTTCCTCCCAGTTTGAAGTCCCAACCTTAGAAAAACATCCCTTGCAAACTCAGTTACTGATACTGCAACCGAAATGTTACTCCCACCTTCCCATCACCACTCCTTTTTATTGCTTAGAAATATCAACTATTTGTGGGGAATGCTCCCTTCTTTTCAAAACCTACACTTGATTGTTCAAAGGGCAGAATAAAAATTCCTCCGTCCTCTCTCCTGATTTTTAACCTATATGATGAAAAGGTGTTGGTTTTACTTATAATGGGCTCCTAATCTTGTATCACTTTACAACCATCAATTCTCATCACCTCCTTGTGGAGAAGACACTATAGATTTATATAATCTGCAGGCAGATAGGCAATACTTTCACATTTGCCTGAGCTATGAGATTTGCTCTCTGGAAAAGTGTTTGTTAATGAAAGAAAGACAAATTACATTTTATATATCAGAAGTGTCATTGTCCTTATTCAAAGATGCTGCCGCCGCCACCTCCTAGAGTGGAGCCAGAAACAGCTCTGTCTCCAGAGAGGTTGAAGGGCAGAGAACACATGCTTTGAATGTTTCTTTAGTCCATTTGTAAGTCAAATTGGAGAGAGGGCCTCTCAGTGTTTATACCGTTTTCATTTAAATCTCATGTGAAAATCCCAAGTAGGTCTTTGAGAAGGTAGTGGCAAGCTAGCTGGTTCTTACAGGCTTCTGACTAAGATGGTTACAAATACAGGATGGTGACAATCTCTCAGAGTCTGGCAGTGTGGGAAAAATAGCCCTGTACTGGGGACCGAGTTTGGGGTGGTTTGGGTTCCTGTTTGTGTTGTGGCTTAATCAATTCTGTGACCTTGGGAAGACCACTTGACTTGCTGCATTCAGCTTCCTTCTCTGCAAAAGGGATAGGTCAAAGCTACATCTTCCTGGCCCATCTCATAGAGCTATTGCAAAGATCCAAAGGAAGGCGTGAAAAGTGCATTGACAAGAAAAGGCACCATAGAAAGGCAAAGAACCAATTTGGAATGTGTTGAACTTTTGGTGGGAGGAGGCAAGGAGAACCAAGGTTACGATTCTGAGAGCAGGGCAGTTGAGGACCCTGGTACTCCACATGTGTCTGATAGTCCCAGATTGTGACCAGGGAAAAATAACGAGTGTCGCGTGGAAATCTGACAACCTTCACCCTTTCTGACTCCAAATCGTGGTGGCAAGGACTTCATTCTGGCTGCACTTTCTACCTCTTTTAGGGTGACCACACACCCATTTATACCTGCCACATCCCTTTTACTCTTAATGGTGTCCTTGTTTGGATGATAAACTATATGGTCACCCTACTTACCAGGCACTTGGACCAGAGAGTTTTATGGTAAATACAGAGGAATCTTGAATGGTGCAGGATTTTCAGAACTCTGAGGCTCAGTAGATACCTCTATGTCCAGGAGCCAGCTTTCAGCACTTGTCTTTTCTCTGCTGTTTGATAACTAGTCATCATTAATCAGTAGTTCTTCATTATTTTGTTTAGAAATCTTCAGGCTCATGAAATGGGAAGGGGAATCTTTTCTGAGAGCCTGTGGTCAAAGGCAAACATTTTGGGCTCGTAATTTAATGAATAAGTTTGAATGCACTTATGGAAGGTGGAATCATGGCCCCCTAAAGAAGCCCATGTCCTAATTCCCAGAACCTGTGGATATGATAGGTTACTTGGCAAAGGAGAATTTAGGTTGCAGATTGAAGTAAGGTCGCTAATCAGGTTACCTTAAAAATAGATTATTCTGGGTTATCTGAGTTGGTCTTTAAAAGTGTAGAAAGAAGGCAGAATAGGAGGTCAGAGTGCTGCGATATAAGAAGGATGTGACTTGCTGTTGCTGGTTTTGAAGATAGGAAAGGGCCACGAACCAAGAAATATGGGTGGCTTCTAGAAGCTGGAAAAGGCAAGGAAACAGATTATCCCCTAGAGCTTCTGGAAAGAAACGCAGCCTTGATGACACCTTGATTTTAGACCATGATGGACTTCTAACATGCAGAATTGTAAAATAAACAATTCATGCTATTTTAAACCACCAAGTTTGTTGTAATTTGTTACAGCAGTCATAGAAAACTAATAGAGCACTTGGCTGTGGGGAAATACCAGGGAAATAGAACACACAGAGCCTTCCATCAGGGGGCACACGGTCTAACTGGAGAACTAAGACTGAAGTATGTAGAACATTTAGAGAGCAATTAATGAGAGTGCTAATTAAGTGCTAAGTATACTGGCAGGAGAATTTATAAAAAGAGATTTTAGACAGAATGTATATATGCAAGGGGTCAAGTGTGAGATCATGAATGGATGGGAAAATTTGGAAGTTTATAACTGATAATTATTTCAGACTCCCAAGGAACTTTTTAATCTACAGACTTAGGTGCTATGTAATGGAATTATGCATGGCACACTGAATCAGTATTGGACTTCCTCAAAGCACAGTCTTGGAACATCCTTCTCACTCCATGTAATCTGCTCTGGCGACCTCATTCATATAACACATGCGTGGCTTAAGTGGTCAACCCCATGCAGATGTCTCACAGGTTCATAGCCCCAGCACAGAGAGCCCTGATTGCTCCAGCTTGTCTATCCAACTGCCTGCCTCACAACTCTGGCTGACTCAAAGCAGCTTCAAAGCCATCATGCCTAAAACTCTTCTCTGTCCCCAAGCCTAGTCCTTTTCCATTCTCTCCTAGGATGTTAAATGGCACCACCATCCATTCAGGGGGGCATGTCAGAAACTTAGGACTCATTTTTGACACCTCTGTCTCCCACATCTTGAATGTCCAGTCACCAGGTCCTATTGATTTTACCTTCGTGATTTTCTCCAATCTGCTACTTCCTCTGTATTTTGACCATCACCACCTTTGTCCTTGTTCCCACCATCTCTTGCCTGAATTCCTGCAGCCCTCTCTTAACTCTTCTCCCCACAGCACTCTGGCTGTCTCCCAGTCTCTTCTCTGCTCTGCAAGCAGAGTGATCTTTTCAAAATGAAGCTTTGACCATGTCATGCCTGCTTAGAACCCTTCCATGGATTCTCATTGCTCACATGATAAATAAAAAAGCTCTTTACTACAGACCAGGAAGTGCTGCAAGGTCTAGTCTCAGTGTGTACCAAGTTCCTCCTTGGGGTCACCTCTTCAGTTAGTCTGTCCTCCTTTACGTTCCTCCCTGCCACAGGGCCTTTGCACATGTGCCCCCTCCCCTTCTAGGAATGTTCCTTACTCTCTTCCTTGGTCAGATAACTCTGATTATCCTTCTGGTCCCAGTGTCATTTTTCTGAGGAGCTCTCCCCAACTTTCTAAATTTGATAGAATCACTCTGTTTTTCAGACTTTCATAGTATTCTGTATCTCTCCTTCATAGCTCTTATACATGCTGTATTTCTTTTTTGTCAGTATTTTATTAATGGATGCCCTCTCTTACTAGAATATATGCTCCACTGAGATAGGGAAAAATGTCTGTATGTTTGCCATTGTGTCCCAGAGCCCAGCACTGTGCATTATATATGATCAAGAAATATCTCTTGCATGAACTAACAAATGAAATAAGTGGGGTGTAATGCTATCCACATTCCAGGAAGGCTCTGCTAGTATATGCCTTGCCAATCAGGGGTTATTGTGAAGGGTGCTGAAAATGTGGTCACCAGGCACATAAGGGAAGAGAACAGTACCCCCCCCACCCACCCACCCTGTTTTTTAACCATTCAGAGACTCACCAGAATCATCTGTGGTCTAATCTGCTTGATTATTATGAACTATTTCTTCGACCTGGTTTTGGAGGAATAAGTGTGTAAAGTCTATTTTCAGGAAGACATGAATCATTTAAACTTCTATTTCCCAAGTACTCTGCCAGCTTGTGATTTGAGCAGGATGCAACAGGTGTGAATATTTTTAGCTTTTATGATATGTATTATATACTTATTCTCAGGAGTCGCCAGCTTGAATCCCCTTCACTGAAACGATGCCAAGCAGGGAAAAGCTTAACCATAGCCATGTGCTACTTTGGAGAACAATGAAACTACAAGCAAATAATAATTAAAAAAAGCCCTTTACCCTTAATAGAGGCATAGGCATAAACATTAATCTTTGGTTTATGAAGAGAGAACATTTTCAAATGTTCTTGAAAATGCTCTTCATTTTCAAAACCCAGATCATAGTAGCTGAAACATTAGCATGGGAAGAATTTATCATTGCCTGAAAACAAGAGAAGAGCCCCTTAAATGGGCTTTATTTTTCCTCCAACTCTCTAGGCAAGTTTTCCCATGTTAGGTGATGGTTTTGAAGAGCACTTTAATTAGCTTGTATCAAAGAGACTGCAGGTAAGAAAGAACTATGTAAAGATTTCTTTAATTAGTGAAATTTCATCAGGTTTCTTCTAACATCCATCAGTAAAGTAGTTGGTGGGCTGCGTGGGTCCTTGGTGGTACATTCAGTCAATAATCTATTCATGACCCTAGCAATAGCTAGGTTTTTTAACCAGTGGGAATTTGGTGGACAATTTCCCTCTGTTGCCTTTAGCTACATGGCCAGAATCTATAAACTGTTCTGTTTCGGAAGAACAAAGTGCTGAGGTGAGCAAAGCGGCCAGCAGGGTCTGCAGTGGACACATGAATTGTGTGGACACGTATTTACTCTTAAATGAAACTAAAAGAGAGGTTGTAGTGTTACATTTGGCATGTGTGCATGAGTGTGTGTGTTTGCACCATGCACGCGTGTTATCATTATGTGTGATATGTATACCGTTAATATCAAATCAGTTTTTCCCCGTTTAATGTTGAAAAGTCACATGCATTTCATTGTCTTTCCAGAGTGGCAATAAAGCCTAGCAAAAGAACTCTCCCCCAGTAAATCAAAAGTTAGCAGGCAAAAGGTCAAAATACCCAAAGCCACAAGAACATTAACACTTTAGATACAAAGATTTCCTAGGAAATTAATGCTCGCTCTCACTTTGGAGAAAGCAGACGCCTTATCTTTGTGAGTTTATGAAATGGAGCCAAACTGTATGCGCAGCCACTTTAACTAAACCGAGGCCTGGATCTTCTAGCAGCTCACAGCCATTAAAGCTCTCAGAAAGCCTCCCGGGAGCCTCTGTGCTTGCTTAAGTATATGCTGTAAAAGGTCCCAGAGATTTACAAGGAACTGCTCCACGCTAAACCAGGCACCATCCAATAAACAAGCAATTTTAGCTTCAGGCTAAATGATGCTCTTTGAGGCTTTGATTTACAATGCTGAAGATGATAAATTTGTAGTTCGGGGATAGGTTCTGCTATGGACTTGCTGTGATTACTCACCCATGAGCAGAATTCAGGGCTCAAGTCTTCAACTTGGAGGTCAGAAAATTGCCAGAGGAATGAAAGAGGGTTGATAAGGTTTATTGAGATGCTAAATAGAGAATAAAAAAAACTTATTAAGCCAGTGGTTTTTAACACTCCTTAAGCTTTCTGGGGACCACAATTTTTGCTAGTTTGCTCAAGTCTCAAAGATATGAAAATAATCTGCAAGATTGATCTGGTGGTCTGATTTCTCTTTCATTACATTTAGAAAGCAAATGCAAGCTTAGTTTATTAGTGCTGACATTGAAAAATAAGAAAAAATGTCCAATTTAGCATTTATGTAATGGCTGGAAAGCTAAGAAATCTGAAGGCAACTTTGAAGCAAATCAAATCACCATCAAGAACATTGAGAAATAGGCTTTAGAATGGTGAGATGGCTTTTAAAACTTTGCATAGAGGTTTTGTCTTTAATAAATTCTTGAGTGTCCACTATTATTGGCATTGTACTAGTGCAAAGATGAATAAAATATGGGCTCTCTCCTCTAGAACTTTATAGTCCAGTGGAGAAAACAATATATAATTTCAGTAAATTGTGAAAAGTGTTAAGAAAGAGCAATGCGTAGGATGCTATGGGAGCAAGGGGAGGGGAACTAACCTGTTGGACATACAGGGGATTTAAAGAGGCCTCTCCTGATACACTTCTCCTGGCCCCATGACTTACAGGCAGCCAAGCACCGAGGAGGAAGACAAATGGAAGAAGGTATTTCTGGGCACCACTGGATTCTACCTTGAAGCATGTTCAGGCCTATGGCCAAATGGTTCTTTACTGAGAAGACCTCAGACCATTGGAATTCTGGTTCCGGGGACACTAATTCAGAAATTGCAGGCACACAAACTAGTAAGGGGATCAGTGGCTAATTATACATAAAGAACGACGTACAATCATTGAGGTCAGAGCTAGCTCTAGGCCAGGCCCCAACTTTGGCTTCTGGATCCACCCCTTTATCTAAGGATCCAGTGAACACGGCCTTCCCCTCCTCTCTGAGGAAAGGACCTGGTGAAGTTTTACAGATTAAGGCATGAATGACAGACACCTGGAATCCAGCATTGCTTTTCCCAGGCAACTAAGTATTTTTTTTTTTTAACCGAAAATAACTACTTTACTTCCAACATGTTCCTACTCTACCCCAAGAAAATATACAGACTATAATCCAGCAAAGGAATAAGAAAGACAGATAACCTAAGATAGCAACATTTCTGTGAACTTGTTCCTACCATACCCACCAGAAATTAACAAACCATAGTCATTCCTGGGCATTCCCAGAACGTTAAATTTACCCACAATAACTTATGTGTTCTTATTAGGTTATCATTCCCCCATCACTAATTGCTCTCTATCGCTAGGTCCCCTACATTCTACATTATAAACCATTTATTTTATATTTTTCAATGTTGATATTAGTGGTAACATATAATATTTCTCTTTTTTGTGCCTGGCTTATTTTGCTCAGCATTATATCTTCAAGGTTCATCCATGTTGTCATATTTTTTCATGACCTCATTCCTTCTTATTGCCGTGTAGTATTCCATCATGTGTATATACCACATTTCATTTATCCACTCATCTGTTGAAGGACATTTGGGTTGTTTCCATCTCTTGGCAATTGTGAATAATGCTGCTATGAACATTGGTGTGCAGCTATCTGTTCGTGTCACTGCTTTCAGATCTTCTGGGTATATACCAAGAAGTGCAATTGTTGGATTGAAGGGTAACTCTATATCTAGTATTTTTAAAGGCACAAAAGCCCGAAGCCATGAGACTTTGATGATGGAATAGAATATGATGGAACTGTCTTTTGGGGGATTAGAAGGGGTGTGGTTCTGTCTGCCAATCAAGTCTCTCCCTACCCTGTTTTCCTAAGGATAACACAGCCCTAGCTGGGCTTAAAGGTTAATGATAATGCCTGCCATTTATTGAATGCTTACTCTGTGACAGGAACTATTTGGAGGGTTTTATATGAAGTAAGTCATTTAATCCTCATAACAACCCCATGAGTTTGTGATTTCTATTTTATATCCAAGGAAAATGCTTAACTTGTTCATTGCCACATGGCTAATGAGTCACCAATCTGGGCAGTCACACAAAGCTGCCTCCCAGGACAGCTGAGGCAGCAGCTAATTGTGCAGGCGATGGTCTCTGGATGGGAAGTTCAGAGGGTCACTGACCTGATTCTCCAGCACTTGGGTCCTTCAGACTGTGCTTCAGGATGCAAATCCTTCCTTTATAGTCATCTCGTACTCTCATTACCACGCTGCTTCTCTAAGTCTTAGTTTCACAGTCTGGGGAAAAATGCCCTTCTCCTCCCTCTAAAATAATTGGAACATCAGCTCTATAATGGGTGTAAAGGATTTTATGCAAATGAAGGATATTATAGAGATACAAGGTGATGGTATTTTATAGCAGCCCATTAAGGCATGTCATTGTAAAGATAGACACCGAGTTGCATCCTTTTAACAGATCCTTTCCTGAATTTTAGCATGGTATTAGTATGTGCTTTAAAAATCTACCCCGGTTAATCGTCTTTACGAACAGACTTTGGCTCACGGTCAACTGAATCTAAAAAATCCCACCAGCCAAATATTTTTCAAGTATTGTAGCATAATTCACTTTATTATGTCCAGTCTCAGCCTAATAATACACAACTCCCAGGAGCCAAGTATATTTCATGAAGCTTACAATTACTTTTATAAAAGTTGCAGTAAAGCATAATGATTTTTAATGGCATCAATGATAACATTGTCTATATCGGTTGCAGATTTGAAGTAGACTTAAGTTCAGGGACCCAGGGGGACCATTCTCCTCTTGATGCACTTGTGTTCCTCCCATTAGTGCTAATGGGACAGACAAATGCTGCTCCCGAGGAGCATATATCTTAGGAAGGTAACAGGTTTTAATTAGTAATGCGTTGAATCACACAAAAGCAACTTGCCCTCTGTAGACAGCAAGTGTTCACAGATAGAAGACCATAGATCACAGCTCTGATTATTTATAAGGAATCCTCAAATCTGAGATTTGCAAATGGCTGAAACACGCAGACATTAGGCTTTTGATAGTCAAGAATGAGAGGGAAGAAGGAGCCTCGATTTGGGAGTTTTATTGAAACAAAATCACAGACCCCAGAATTGGAGCTTAATTTGTTAAATGTTGGTGTGCCCAAGTGGCAAGCTGATCTCTGTGATGAGGTTATTACAATGACTTTATCTTTGAAATGAAGCTCAGTTAACCCGACACCCGGATACCCTAGAGGCGAGGACCTGAGGGTGGAGTCCACCTTCGTTGATCGCAAGCTTTGAAGAGAAAAGAGGGAAAGTCTAGAGAGGCTTATCCAGCTGGAGGGCTCAGTTGTGGTTTAGTAGAGCTTGGGCAACAGAGCACTTCCTTGGGAAGTGATTCTTAGGCCAAAAGGATAAACACTGGATGGAGAATGGGAGATGGAACGGAGCTAGGATTGGGGCGTGCTGGCTGTCTGTGTCATTGTCTAAGTGGGTGCCTTAAACACAGCTCCTAGTGAGGACAGCGGAAGACTTGCTTCTGCCTTCTACATATGCGTCTCTACTTTGCTGTAAGGAAAACTGGATGTGAAAATACATTTTTTAGGGGTGACTATTTACCCTAGATAATTCACCAAAGGTTTCAGGTAGAGTGTTTAAATATAATATGTTCAACATGAAATCTTCAGAAATAAATTTCTGTCATGAATAAATGTATATTTACACCTAGTTTAAGCTTTGTAAGACCAGGCCCAAATGATCATAAAATTTATTGTTAAAATTTATTGTGTCTTCCGGTTTTATCTCTAAATAAGTAGACTGGATTAGGATAACAATAATACAGGAGTGTTTGTTTTCATTTTTTACTTTTTAGATATTGGGAGGCTAAAAACCAAACAAAACAGCATTCATTGTGTCAACTATAAGGACTGGAAGAAAGAAACTTAGTTGGAAAGAACAACTTAGTATTTGGAGGAAACCCTGAATGGAATAACATTCTACTGGTTATGAACACACATTTTCTTCCATATAAATATCTGGGAAATATTTTGCTTTTAAAAAGACTTTGAAGAAATTAAATTATGGAAGAGGACACTTTCTGCCTTTTTGCAAGGAAAAATATAAATATGTAAGGAAAGTAACTTGTTTCTCTTTGCTCCGGCTGCCCTGTCATACTTCCCCTCCTGTGAGTATGAAAAATTCCCATTTATATATGTATTGAGCTTATCGTAGAAGAAATGTCACGGGCACATTCTCAAGCTCATGAATTCATTATCACACGTATTCAGTCTGGAGATGTGAGTTGTATGTCCTTTTCTCTAAGGTGGCCCCAAAAGATACACTCTGCTGACAGGATGGTTTCATTTAGACCCAATTTCCCCAGATCTTTGAATGTTGCAGATGACTACCTCTATTCTCTCCACATTTCCCCTCCTGACTTACTAGATACTGTAAAAGTTATTAACTTTGAAATGTCTATTTATGTCTCTCAACCTTCCCTGGCCCCCAGCACAACAGAGTTTGGGCTTTTAAGTTTGCCTGTCGGAAAAAGCCTGTAAAAGTATTTTCAAGCCTGAAATGATCCCACTACGGAACACATGAGGAGGAGCTAAATGCAAGCATCAATCTTATTTCTGTCCAACAGTAGCAAATTTCTTAATACAGACTTTTTGGCTGTGTATCAGTATTGGTCTATCATTTGTACAACCTTGATTTTTCCCTCTTTTTGCCAACCTGGGACTTGAAAACCCACCCCCAGCCCCACCCCACTAGTGTTCTTTATCAGTAGCATAGCAAATACTCGAGCAACTTGGGAATACTTTGAATTACATAATTGACAGAGTTCATTTGGAAAGCATCTGGATAAGCCTCAGTTCGGATATTTTAAAAAACGCATGGCTCTTGTCATTTCTTCACCTGAAGACCGTACACTTCAAGATTGAGGCACATGAGTCATTTTGCATTACCATTGTGAACTGTTAGTAGCAACGTACAAAACTGCAGCAGCTCTCTTGGATCCAGAGGTGGAAGCCAGGTGTAGAGGGCACAGAACTACCTACCAGCTTCTGTCATTACATCAGAAATAAAAAACTTTTAGCTTACATGACCCTAGTTTTTGTGACTCTTTAATACAGCATCTTGGCTAGTACCCTATCTAAAACAATTCCCAAGAAACAGAGTGGGGGAGATCATCATATGGCTTGTGCATAATATCTGAGTGAAGGCTGGAGTCAGACGGACATACGGGAGTCTGGGGCTGGGGGCAGAACACCTGGCTCAGGGCTGTGGTCTGAACCAGTGAGGATGTGGTGTCTAAATGCATTGCTAAACTTGGTTCTCATTGGCTTAGGGTTTAGAAATGTTGCGCTATTTGGGGAAGCACGTCATCTAAACTGCAGTTCAGCAGGCAGGGACTGATGCTGGTTAAAACTCATGCATTGTGCTATGACATCGTATCGCTTCATAGTTTGGTCTTGCTTTCCTTACTAAGCTGGGGGTTTCCTGAGGGCGGGTTCTGTGTCTGCCACTTGGTATCATTTATAGTTTCAAGCACATGTTTCCCATTTAGTAGGGGCTCAGGAAGTAAAGGTGTTTCAATAACTTAAGTGGAGTATACACACACTGGAGTATGAGTTAGAGAACTAGAAATACCTATGTACAGCTGATAACTTTCTTATCTATAGAACTGAAAAGAACTTGCAAGTGTCTCTATTGCAGTAATTTTATGACCTTGATTTTTTGGCCTGTATGTGGCCTAATCTTAAGAAAGCTGAGGCCTGAAGAGGTGAAGTGACTTGCCCAAGGTCAGGCAGGTGGGGGCAAACCCAGAACTAGAACTCAAATCCGTCTCATAAGAATCACTGGCTCCATTAACAGGCAGTTCATAGGTTACCCAGCAGATAGAGGACTAGTCTGTTCTGCTCTTCACTTTTAAAGGATCATAGCATGTAATAAAACAAGACTAAAAGGAGCATCATTTTTAATTTTTAAGCAAGAAAAATTGATTTTTCCAGTTATAATAATTTGGCAAAATTAGAAGGATTTATCTAGATGCTTGGGAAGACAACCTACAGCTCTAAGAGTTACCTTTAAGACAAAAAGTACTCCTTGTAACTCAACATTATAATATTGATGTTAAAGGGTGTGAAGCATGTGGGAAATTTGGGGGGATAGGGAGGGGTTCAGTTGAACTCAAATCAAAATATTGAAGATAAAGTTTAGTAATAGATTAGTCATGTAATAGAGGACTAGATTAAATAACTTTAATCACCTTGGGAATTCTAGAGGATATCCATTCCACTCATTCTGAAAGGCTCCCATTTAATGTGAAGCTATAATTTAAAACCATGTACTCTACAATCTACCCTGATGTCTAGTGGATTTTGTCTTCTGGAAAGTATCTCAGTGTTTTAAGAAAACACTCGGAAGAGCTCTTTGAAAATCCCCACTGGGCCTTTTCTCAGAGATTAACTTTGCTCGTATCAATACTTGAATAGATCCCAAAGCTTGATAGTGAAGGATGCAGTTTATAGTTAGAAAAAAAAATAAATTAAACAAGTATGCTTCCTGGCAAAGGAGTAAATGAGGCAGTGGTAGTGGGCAGTGCTGAAGAAAGATAACCAGTGGGCATTCTAAAGTTTAAACTTCAACCACTTGGTGAGGAAAACCATATTCTGTCAGTCAAGTTTCAGGAAAATTAGGTATCTTTTGACAATGGTTTTAACAGTTATAAGTGAAATCTAATTATGTGAAAATTAGAGTGTCTTCCTAATTTGTTTTTTTTTGTCCATCAATAAACCTTGGTCTAGTTATTATTACTTTAGCCCAAAGGCCATTGCAAGACTTACAAGAGCACTGAGCAGGTTCTGTGTGATCTTCAGAATAAATTAATTCCACAGCTTAAAAATATATAATTCAAGGATTAAACCAGTTGATGGGTTAAACAGGGTAGGTGCGTTTTGGTTTTAACTTGCAGGCTTTTCCATAAGATTGGCTGAGGGGTTCTAGGAAACACAAAGACTCAGGAGCTCCCAATGGCCAAGGGCTCACTTACAGCAGGGAGGGGATTTGCTTTTCTTTCTCTTCCTGTGGACTGATCCCATCCTGGCTGCAATTGTATGTCAGCAAGTTCACAGCCTTTAATTCACCATAAGCCCCAAGATATTGCACACCAGCATACTTCCGAGAAGACAGATGTCATAGAAATCCAAGTCACATAATAGTGCACTGATATAATCAAACCTTACTGTAGCAGCACTTTCCCATAGTAATTAGAACAATGCTACTAAGACTCTTGGCATTTCTATAGTGACATTTCCTGGATCATTTGATATACTCTGCAGACATCCTTTCCCAAAAAGGTTTATTGCAGGCTCTCTGTGGGAGGTAAATATTTGGCAAAGAGGACCAAAACCTGCCTGTCATTCGGGAGCTTCTAGATTCATGCTATTTTTTCTCATGACTAAAATCAATACAATGGTGTCATTACATCTGAACTAGAGCCTCTAATGTTATACAACATGGTTCTCAAAGCCCAGGGGTGGCTCAGAGGACCCAGACTTATAGGCATGAATCAGGGAAGACTTTGGAGTTCTATTACTGTAAAAGATGGTCATGTTAGAGACATATCATTTGCCTCTTCAGGATGGATCCCAATGGCTAGACTCTAGGTGGTTGGGAGGACAGTGAATTTTTATGCATCGACCTCCAACTCCTTCTCCTCCCTCCTTCATTCCTAGGGAGAGAGGAGTAACAAACCTCCCCAAGACTTAGTGACATAAAATAGCAAATATTTTATTATGCTTATGAATTATGTGAGTCAGGAATTTAGAAAGGGCAAAGGGCTTGTCTCCATTTTCCAATGTCTGGGACATCTCAAACACTGGGGTGTCTCTCAAATGGTTGAGGGGTGGAACAGCTGGGGCTGGGTGATCCACTTCCAAGATGGTTCTTCACTTACTTGTTTGACACCTGCCTGGGATGGGTGAAGGGCAGGTTCAGCGGGGACTATTGCCCTGAATATCCACAGGTGGCCTCTCCAGCGTGGCTGTCTCAGGGTAGTTGGGCTTGTAACATGGTGGCTCAGGTACAAGTGTGAGTTGTAATAAACAATACGAAGGCTGCATATTGAGACTCATCCTCCTGAAGCCATTTCTGGAGTACTTTATTGGTTAAAGCAGTCACAAACCTGCCCTCACTCAAGGAGAAAGGGGGCATAGATCCCACCTTTTGATGGGAGGAACGTGAAATAATTTGCAGTCATGTTTTAAATTTTCCATCAGGGGTTTCAAGCTGCTCTGGGAAAGCTCCCAGCACCTCTGGTAGTTGTGGATTAGAGCAGTCCATTCATGAACTGATCTGTTGCTTCTCCAATCTTAGCCTAAGGTAGGGGATTGTCTCCTTTTATTAGTTAGAGTACGGTATGACTTGAAACACAGGCATCCCAGAACAGTGTAACTCATATAAAAGTTTGTTTTCTTTTCATGTAACAGTCCAGTGGTGGGTGGTGAAGTCCAGAGTGGATAGGCAGCTATGCCAGTTTGAATGTATTATGTCCCCCAGAAAAAGCCATATTGTTTGATGCAGTCTTGTGGGGCAGATGTTCTGGTGCTGATAAGATTTGCATGGAAATGTGCCCCACCCAACTGTAGGTGATAACTGATGAGCTATTTCCATGGAGGCGTGGCCCCACCCATTCAGGGTGGGCCTTGATCAGTGGAGCCATATAAATGAGCTGAGGGGCAGAGGGAACTCCGTGCAGCTGTGAGTGACATTTTGAAGAGGAGCTACAGCCAAGAGGGACACTTTGAAGAAAGCACAGGAGCTGCAAATGAGGGACAGTTGGAAGATGGTCATTGAAAGCAGACTCTTGCTCCAGAGAAGCTAAAAGAGGACAAACACCCCAAGAGCAACTAAGAGTGACATTTTTGAGGAGCTGAGGCCTAGAGAGGAATGTCCTGAGAGAAAGCCATTTTGAAACCAGAACTTGGAGCAGACACTGGCCACATGCCTTCCCAGTTAACAGAGGTTTTCCGGATGCCATCAGCCATCCTCCAGTGAAGGTACCCGATTACTGATGTGTTACCTTGGACACTTTATGGCCTTAAGACTGTAACTGTGTAACCAAATAAACCCCCTTTTATAAAAGCCAATCCATCTCTGGTGTTTTGCATTCTGGCAGCATTAGCAAACTAGAACAGCAGCTCTGCTCCATGAGGTCATCCAGGGATTCAGATTCCTTCTATCTTATTGTTTCATCCTTCTCAGAATGTTATCCTCTTCCATTTTGCCAAAGGTGGCTTAACAACACCAGGTTTGTATTCCAACACGTGGGAAGGGGCAAGAGAAAGTGGAAGGTAAGCAACTTCCTTTAAAGGAAATGGCATAGAAGTAATGCACAACACTTCCATTCACAATCCATTGGCAATAGCTTAGTAACACGGTCATACCTAGCTGCAAGGAAGTCTGGGAATTGTATTCTCTAGCTGGGTATCCATGAGTCCTGATAAAACTTATGCATGTATGGGGTCCTATTAAAAAAGGAAGAAAGGGAGAAAGGGAGAAAAGGTACTGGGGAGCAATTAACAGACACTTTATTTAAAAACAAACAAGCACGTGGTATGTCAGATTTGGCCCATAGGCCATAGTTTGTTGCCCCCCTTTCAAGAGTATGAAAACCATTTGTTGATTAACTTACGACTTAGGGTTCATGGGCAGGCACAAATTTTCCTGGCAGTTTGGCATGCCCTCTTCTGAGCTATTACAGCAGCAGCCACTTGTTTCTGTTAAGGCCTGTTTTACACTGAAATGCAATTACTTTCTTCAGTGTTTGTTTTCTTTCCCAGATAACGAGCAAGTTGAGCACAGGAATGTGATCTGATTCATCTTTGTGCCTTCTCTGGTGCTTAACAATGTCCAGTACTTAGTAGGGGCTCAGTAAATTTTTTCAAGTAAACGATACCTTACATAGTAGCCAAACTGAGAGGCATGAGTTGAAACACACATATACACACAAACACATGTATTTTTTGTATGTGTTGGAGGGAGAACATTTTTTCTGGGCAGATCTTCAGTTTTGATAAGGTTTGTTTTAATTTTACTCTATAGGTTGAACCTGGCACCTGTGAGTTTCCATAAGAGGTCCTGAAGGCAGATCTTAAAAATGTTTAAAAGCGATTTTTTGTTGTCCCAATGAAAATTAAGGGGCAAAGCCAGAGTTATTCATTAGGTTGGTGAAGCCAGTAGTATGCAATCGACAGACATTTAATCTCCGCTTGCTTTTTCCAAAATAACAATGCAACCATAAGGAAATTTGCAAATGGAAACAGTATTTTCCTGAGTGTTCTTCCAGATATTGGACTTTAGCATGGGTTGAAAAGTACACAGAGAGATTTTTTGACCTGCCAATCCATGAGTTCAGCCATTGTAGGAAAAACACAGAATTCTGATGACATTAACAACATCTGAGGTTGCAGTGGGCCAGGAATCCACTCCTACCTTATTTACGTGAAGTGTTCTCATACTCATGGCCCGTAGCCGAAATAATAACTTTATAGGTGTGTAGGTATTTGGGGCCTTTAAATGAAAGGAATTTTATGTATAAAATATTGTAAGAACAGCCCCTTTCAACTCAGATGTTCAATGAAATTAAGAGACACAGAGGGCACTTAACCCAACAACCAAGGACTAGTCTTGGGGTAGGACCCAGCGTGGATGCCTATTAACTTACATAACTATGTAAGACATGGTGGGAAGGCTACGCCAGCCAGCTGAGATTGGCTCAGATTTCTTAGGTAGACTGAAGGAAAAAAATCTCAATTCGTAGTAAGAATGCCATGAATTTTAAAAGCACACTTACACTTATATTTCCACTTAAAGGCGGTAGGTAGGTCTAGACTTTCCTAAGCACTCTCTTAGTTTAAGAGAACTTTTTGTATACCCCAGCCCCATACTTTCTGCTTTCCTGGCATCTGTCAAACAAGCCTCTTTCTTTCAAATTATTGTCAGCTGCATAGTCAGCATGTCCATTGAATCACTGCATTTGCTAATAAAAATGTTAAGATATCAGACCAAGGACGAGCTTTCTGGGAATGCCCTTATGCTGACATCAAACCACTAAAATTACTTTCTGGAGCACAGCCCTACAACCAACAATACGGTCCTGCCCATGTCATAAAACTTTTACGCTAATACTGAAATCTAAGTATACTGTTTCTGTTGCTCTCTGCTTTTCTCCCTAATCTATTAGTATGACTTGAAAAGAAATGAAAGCCAAAAAAGCCAATGCTCTCAAATAAAAAAAAAATCAAAAGCCCCATCTGATAAGATTTACTGTTCTCAGCACCCTATAGCTACCACCCCATCCCTTAACACGTCTGGGAATTTGGCAATGAAATTGATAGTTTTCTCTGGTACAGCTCAATCCCATGATTTGCAAGGGCAGGCTATGTATGCCATACCAGCCTCTTTCCCCTGGTCTCTGGTCTTGTAGAAATTCTCAGAGATATGACCTATTATCCCTGGAAGCTATGGTAGGCAATTCGTTGGGGGCACTATGATAGATATCAACAGGCCATGTTGAATCCAAGGCGCTTGGCTTCTCAAAAATTTCTTCCAACCATTTCCTTACCAATTTCAGTTTGGTAGTTTTAGTTTCGCAGGCTTTATATATATATTTACTTATATGCTCTTCAGTGTTCTTATAAAAATAAATGCCAAGTAAAAGAAAAGACCCGTTAGGTTTTTGTCTTGGCAGGGTCAGTTACTATTTAACTTTGTTCTTTTTTCCCTAATGAATATTGATAATGCTTTTAGTGTTCGCAGCCTTTGTTTTAAGAGAACAGGGAAGCGTGTTGCAGTCTGTGAAGGGCAGTGATCTAACGTAGGTTCTGTACGGCAGAGTGCCCAGACAACCGCCATCACTACCAGTGGCATTACAATAACAATGACGTGAAGCCATCGCCTGATAGATTACTTAGTTGGCATGTGACTTTTCTGGAGAGTGCATTTTATAGAATGGGTTACAAAGTGCCATCCTGGGGACACAAGTCTGAATTCGGAAGCTCAAGAACCTCATTTGAGACTGACACGTTTGACCCACAGAGTGTTTTAAAACAAATTCAGTCATAAAAATACAGATTACCTGCTGCTCTTCAAAATTTGATGTGTTTATCCCACTTTTCTGTGGACAAACCTGAGCCATAGCTGCCCTTCCTGTATCAGTCAGGGTTCTCCAGAGAAACAGAACCAATAAGATATATGGATATATACATATAAAGAGATTTATTTTAAAGAATTGGCTCATGTGATTGTGGGAGCTGGCAAGTCTGAAATCTGTAGGGCAGGTAAGAGTTGATATTGCAGTCTTGTGGCAGGATTTCTCGTCCAGGTCAGTTTTGCTCTTTAGGCCTTCAACAGATAGGATGAGTCCTATCCACATTATTGAGAATAACCTCCATTACTTAAAGTCAACTTATTGTAGATGCTAATTCCGTCTAAAGATATCTTCACAGCAACATCAAGACTAATGTTTGACTGAACAACTGGACACTTACAGGCTAACCAAGTTGACACATAAAATTAACACCCCCTTAGATGGATACCACTCTTTGGCGTACCACAGCCTCCTCCCCGGCCCTGTTGACACCTAATGCATGACTGCTTCAGGTATTCACGCTGCCTTCCTGGGCCTGATAGTGGAAAGCAACAGATGAGTGCTTTCTCAATTACCACTCTGATAGATGCTCATTGAGAAAAGGACTCTGAAGTCAAAAGTATTTCAGTGTGTATTAGCATAATAAAAGATCTGAAAAGTTCTGAAATAGAGATCTGAAATAGAGAAATCTATTTAACTTTGCTCCTCCAGCATTTCCCATTCTTATTTGAACAGGAAACCCCATTTATGTGACTAGGAAATCCCATGTATTTAACGTCCTGCAGAATTAGTGTTCTGTGAAACTCACTTTGGAAAATGCTGAAATTGATTCTTACAGTCTGTTTCCACTTGAAGGCAGAAGAATGAACTAGATAATCAGTTAAGGTGCTGTCTTGTTCTACAATTCTGTAAATTAAAATAATTTGCATAGTCAGAAAAGAACACTTGAAAAGTAAATGTGAAGTTATTTTATTAGGAGCAATATTATTTCTGTGATGTTATTTGATGTATCAAGAAAATCTACATAAATGACCACAAGCCACCAAATGCATGACAAATGTTATCTACTATGAGAAACAGTCTTTATAAAAGTGAAATATTTTGCTCATTGTGAAAGAAAAATAGATTTTAGCTTTGGGAGAACTGAATTCCAATTACTTTAGTTTTGCTCCAGTGTCTTTGTTATTGCACCACAATGAATGAGCTGCACTCTTCATATTTCAGGCTAATGATCTGATTGGACTGTAAACATTTTGTTAGACAAAACTTATACTCATTATACTTGCAGTCATTTAAAAGAGGGAGTATGTACAAATGAACCCAGATATCCTTTTGTATTAGCTATTTTATTAGAGTAATAATGTGTGAATCCTGATTTGCATGTTCAACTAAATGATTGCAAACAGTTTTGACACGTAAATTCATGGCTGTTCCACATGCTTCTACTGAGTTCTGCAAAAGCGAATTGGTCTATTTGCGTTATCCTCCTTTGATTTCTCCAAGAAAATCAATATAATAAAGTAATTCTTTCCTGCCATCCTCTTCTTTGCTAAGCTCTTCTGAGAACAGTCAGAAGGTGTTTTTCCTTCAATTATTTCAGGCTTGTTTGCATTAAATTCTTTCCAACAGGCGCCAGTAAATGTGCTCCCTTAATAAGGATGTCTCCCTTTGAAATAAGCTAAATAAAATTTTACATTTAAGGTGAGTAAGAACCAGTTATGGAGAAAATTGCTCAATATCTGTTCTATTCTAATTTCTTTTTCCATGCAAAGCATGCCACAGCTCTATACTGAGGAACAAGTGTGATGATGTGCGATGCATAATTCATGCCTCTGGTCTTCTATACACCCTTATTTTTTTCCATCAGAATTCTACACGTTTAGATAAGGTCCAAGTTTATTCTTTACTCCTATCAATAAAACTTATTTTTTAAGGAAGATGACATAAAATGTGTGGGTATTTTATTCTTCAGGAGAATGCTTGACTGTGGTAAACTCACAATACAGTAGTTTTCCTGTGGACACTTCAGATTGTGTTTGTTTTGTGAGTTTGTGTCTGTTTTGTTTTGTTAGAGAGCAGGATCCCAGTTATTTAAGTGGATGGCATTCTTGTTGGTAAATATGGCTAGAATGAAAGCTCATTTATTTATTGGGAATCAAGGCAAACATCATGCTACTCAGTCCTCAAGAGTTCATTATTCTGTGGAATTTCTTAGATTGTTCCCCTTGCCAAAATGATATTTTAATCATAAGAAAAGTACATCAAATCTTCAATGACAGAAAGTCCATTTCCTGTTCTCTTTCTCCAACTTCGTTCTCATTCTTGGGCCTCATTAAGGTTATTTGTCTTCCCCATCTGGGTAGCCACAGGCATTTCAAGCTCCATCCATCTGTCTGTAACTCAGTCCATCATCTTCCTCCCCAAATCTGTTTCTGCGATGTAGTGAGTGGCGCAAGCCAGAAACCTGAGTGTCATCTTTGATTCCTCCCTCTACTCTACCTTACACATCCAGATAGCAGTCAAATCTTGTCAGTTCTACTTTCTCGATATCCCTCAAATCTGCCCTCTTCTCCTTATTTACTTCCTTTTGCTACTTACTGGTCCCAGGATGTCCCATCTCTTTCTTGGCTTACCGAACAGCTCCCTCATTGGTTTTCCCAAGTTCCCCCTTATCCCCATCCAATCAGTTCTCTGCACCACAGCCAGAGTGCTCTTACTAAACCTCAGGTCTGAATGTTTCTCTCCCTTGCTGAAAACCCTTCAGTTGTTTTCCCAGTGCTCTTAGGATGAAGTCCAAATGTCCCAATATGGTTTTCAAGGCCCTATAAGATATGGCTTTTGCCAACATCATCTTGCCACTCCCTGACGCTCTACTTCAGCAATCCTGAACTCGGTTCAGTTTATAAAACAAGTCATGTTCCTTCTTGCCTATGGGCCTTTGTTTATATAAATATTATGTTCCTTTTGTTTGGCAACTCCCCTTTGCCCTGTTATCTTTGGCTACTTTTTGCTCATCATTCAGGTCTCAGTTTAGATGTCACTTCTCCTGGAAGTATTCCTGGATCCCCCAAATCTGGGCTAAGTGCTCCCATGGCACCGTGTACTTTCCCATTCTGGCATTTGCCGTATTATGTTATTTTTGCCTTTCTTTGCCAGTACTCCTTACTAAGAGTGGAAGTTCTCTGAGGACAGGTACCCATCTTTTGTTCACCATTATATCCCTAAACACATGTGCTTTCCAGACTTTGGAGTCTGTCTGGACTGTTCCTCCTCTCCCCAAGTCACCCCCTTGTCAATGCACACACACGGACACACACACACACCAAGCTTTGCTGCCGACCACAGACACACAGTCAAAATCTAAGCCAGAATCGTCAAAGCATCAGAGTGTCTGTAGAGCAATCGCTCTCTTTAACTTTCCCTTGCCCTGTCTTCTCCATTAATCACATTTATTGAATGTCTGTGATGTGAAGAGCACTCTATTAAGTACTATGAAGAATACAAGAAGAAGTTCTGCTCTTTGCCCTCAAGTCATCTAGATAATCTAGCAGCATTTCGGTGGGGGTGGGTGAGGATGGGACTCAATAAAAACCACCGATGGCGTCTTAGCCACTGTGGCCTTGTTTAAAAAGCCAACAGGAGCTTATGGCCTTTAAAACATTCCTCATTTGCCACCAATCCCACAGTAATACTGCAAAATATAAATTTTAATCTTTGAGATTAAGATTTCAGCAGTGAGAGTTACACTTGGTTTCAAAGAACGTTCCAAGGTCAGTCATAATATTAAAATGGTTTCATTCTGGCTCCAGGGGCTGGTGGCTCTGAGCTCCTCCCTCATTCCGTTTCTTTCCCAAGGTCAGTCAGGGTCTTGCAGTACAAGTACATCAGGGGCGGAGACCTCTGGGGTCACTGTGTGTGAGTCTGTCTTCCCTGAGACAGCCTCCCAAAAACAATAGATTTTCCTCAGGATCCTGGACACATCATGCCTGCTACCAGATTTTACATATTTTCTTCCAGACAGTTTCTGGGTTCTCAGGGAAAGTTTCATATCTACAGAGTTGTCAGTTTACCCATCTCCTCCCCTGCCCCCCGTATCCCCCTGCCCTCCCTCCCCGTCATTTTTAGCTCAGGATTTCAGGAGCGGAGCAGCTGCATTCCCATTAAACAGGAGCAGATAACTCAGATCAAATCTCAGTGGTAAATCGGCTTCTCAGCACCTGGAGCAGTTCCTTTAATGAAGCCTTTTTCTCGCCATGATATGAATCCATTAGACACTGAGAAGCTTGAGTATGTAAAATATTTTGTTTATCTGGTCCTTCTCAAAGGTACTGTCTGTCATCATAGACGTCTGCAGTAAATATAGCAGTGGCATCACTGGATATGTGAAGTGATTAGATTTATGAAGCACATAAACTGCAAAGCTTCTAATAACCATAATTCCTAACTTCAATCATAATTCCAGTATTAGTGTCATGCTTTTGCAGGATTTTATGTTTCTAAAAATATCTTAATTGTGGTTACTGTGTTTCCCCTATAATTCCTTTCATTGAAAAGTGAAATGGCTGTGCCAGGGATGACTCTAGAGAGAACAGCCCCCCCCCCACTTCTGTACTGTTTATATAGGCAGTGGGGCAAGATGGATTGCTGATTTTGCCTGTTTTGCAATTAAATTAGATAAATATCCTTGGAAAAAAGAGAGTTTATGGTAATAAGGAATAACTGATGACAGAATCAAATTTGGGGGTAGAGAATAAAGGAGAGGGTATTTTCTTTTTGCTAGAGAAGTTGTAGATTTTCAGAAAAATCATGCAGAAAATACAGAGTTCCCACATACCTCCTACACACACAGGGTTCTCCCCATTATTAACACTTTGCGTAAGTAGAGTACCTTTGTTCCAGTTGATGAAGCAATATTATAACAACTGTACTATTAACTATAGTTCATAGTTTACATTAGGGCCCACTGTTTGTGCTGTACAGTCCTATGGTTTCAAAAATTTTATTCTAATAACATATATACAACCCCAAACTTAACCTATTTTCTAATATATCACTCAATGGAGTTAATTACATTCACGATGTTGTCCTACCATCACCGACATCCATCACCAAAACTTTTCCATCAGCTTAAACAGAAACTCTGTACCAATTAAGCTTGAACTCCCTGCTCTCTACCTCCATCCTGGCCCCTGGTAGCCTGTATTCTAGTTTCCGATGCTAAGAATTTGCATATTCTGATTATTTCATATCAGTGAGATCATACAGCATTTGTTAAGGGTAGGCTCTCCGTCCTTGCACCCATTGCCCCTCTCCCCCTCCCCCTGTCCCCAGGGAGATCCTGTCTGAATGCCTCTAACATGATCTCATTCTAATTATTTGGCATTGTTTGAAACACCATTGAAAGGATGTCAGCCAACAGTCGGTTTTCCTTTTGACCCAGGCCTGAGATGTTAGTTCAGGTGCTTGGCACAAGAAACTCTCAGGATTCTTGGCTTGTGAAATCTCTCTTTGACTTTTAGGGATAAAAAAGATGACAGATCCTCTGAGGTTCACTGTGTGTGTGTGTGTGTGTGTGTGTGTGTGTGTGTGTGTGTGTGTGTTTATAAAACAATTTTTAAACTTAATCCAAAAGGATATATTGGCATTATCCTGTGCACAACTTGGTTATTTGGTCTTGCTATTTACCGGTGTAGCTCTTTCAAGTGTACTGCAAAGACTTTTTGAGTGCAATGAATATTTTTGCCTCCTTTTAGAATTTGGCAGATTTGAAAGACATCCGGTTTTAGCCAGTGGAAGATGATCCATCATGCATCACTGAGTTCAAGACCCTAACAGATGACTTAGTTCACTTTGACTGGAGATGGAGAGGCAGGGGTACTTGCTCAATGGATATTACATTCTTTTTTCTGAATAGAGACATAAGCTTATCATATAACATTCAAATAAAAGGGATATATAAAGTAAATACACAATTTTAGCCTTTAAAGATAACCACTGTTAAGAGCTTGATGTATAATATTTCAGGCTCTTTACTATTCATATCCAAATACATTATTCTTTTGTAGAAATGGAATAGTACTATACATGCTGTTTTATGGCTAGCTTTTTCACTTAATAATATATCACAGACACTCTTTTGGGGAAATAAATACACGTGTCTCAATTTTTTAACTCTTGTATGGCATTATGTATTATGGTTGGACCATAATTTATTTAACTATTCCCATGATGATGAGCATTTAAATGGCCTTCAGTTTTTTGTCTTTACAGATATATATCTTGGTCCATATATCTTTAGACACTAATGAGAATATTTCTGCAGGATAAATTCCTAAAAGTGGAATTAAAATTTTTACAGTTGTCATATTGATAGGTTGGTATGTATTAGAAAATTGCTTTAAAAATGTGTACCTCTTTCCAGTTTTACTAATAACATATGAAAGAGCTGTTTCCCCACATTCCAACATGGGAATTAGCCATTTCATTAGGTTTAAGGTATCCCTTTAATCTCTGCTTGGTTCTTAGACAAAACTGTCTCACTGTTTTAATTTGTATTTCTTGGATTAATAATAAGATTGGGCATCCTTTCATATAGGTTTATGTGTTCCTTCTTTTGTTTATTCTATATTCATATCTTTTCTTATTTTATTTTAGAGTTCTCATCTTTTCCTCATTAAACCATAAATGCTTTTTGTATAGATTATGATAGAAACTGGAAATAGTTTCTAAGTGTTTTATTTATTTTTCAACTCTATTTATGATGAATTCTACTATACAGAAATTTTAGATTTTTGTGGTAAAAATCTATCAATTTTATCCTTTATGACTAAGAATTTTACCCTTGTGTCTTGCTAAGAAAGG
The DNA here is from genome assembly GCF_015220235.1 of Choloepus didactylus. Classification (NCBI taxonomy): domain Eukaryota; kingdom Metazoa; phylum Chordata; class Mammalia; order Pilosa; family Megalonychidae; genus Choloepus; species Choloepus didactylus. The sequence continues at coordinate 65,204,073 of NC_051315.1, read as the reverse complement.
GGTCTTCCAACTAAGATGATTAACATATTCTATATTTACTTTTAGTATTACCTGGTTTTTAAAAAAATACTGAAATCTGTAAGAAATCCTTATTTTCTTTTGGGGTCTAATATGAAATAAAAATCTAGCTTATTGTTTCTCCCACAATGGCTAGTAATTGCCTCCACATCATTTAATGAATAAGCCCTCTTTTCCTTAGTAATTTAAAATGCCATACTTAAATACCATATATTCACAGGTCTGTTTCTGGACTCTGTTCCATTAATCTATCCGTGCCAGTAATATGTTGTTTTAGTTACAGTTCCTTTAAATATGTTTGGATCTGATAGTACAAATTTCCCTCTCATTATAATTCTTTTTCAAAAAATTCACATGCAGCTTAAGCATTTATTCTTCCAGATGAACTTGATCATCAATTTGTAACAGTTGATGAAAAGGAAATTGTGACTTTTAAAAATTTATTAACATATAGTTTATTTTAAGAATTATCATATTTTCTAAGGGCACTTCTTTGCCTTTTCTATGTTGAGAGCACAAACTGATCTCCCCAAATGTATGCGCCAAAGCAGTAGACAAAAATTATGTGGGCTACAAACATGGGTTTTGAGAAAGATAACATTATAATGGGCTGGAAAATGACAGACAAGTCAGTGATAGTGTTACAGGAAAGTGGCAAAGGGGATAGATGGAGGGAAATGAGTATAGAGTGACTGTGGAATGGAAGTGTGAGCGCCGAGTGAGGAGAGTGAGAAATAAGAAACGGCGGGGAAGGATTAATTGAAGGGCAAGATAAAATCACTGACCTGTTTCTGGTTGGGCAAGAAGAAGCTGGTTTGGATTCTGCAGAGCTCATTCATGCTGGGTGGGCTGCAGAGAATTTGTTAGCAGTGGTCTAGTGGCTCGGTGAATATAAAGCCAGTGGTGGAGGGGGGTGTAGGGAGGTGGAGGTAAGGGTGGAGTCTTTACGAGAAGGTCTGAGTGCTTGGCCAGGAAGGATGATCAGTAGGGAGAAACAAGATTAATAGGGCAGGGTAAAATGGGGGTGATGTGGGCAGGAAAGGGGGATCCAGATCAGAAACGAGGGTAGGAATTTGACTGGAGCTCTGCACAGCGGTATTGGACTGATACAGATGCTCCCTGAGCATGAAGGACAGAGGCTTAGTTAAGAACCATTCTGGCCACGGGGACCTTGTCCAGGCCCCCCCCCCACGCTCCACCTCCTCCTGCTTTCCATTTCCAGGGGCCTGCTACACAGTTACACATGTACAGCATAACGTTGCCCATATAACTATACCTGATTTGTTCAGTGGTGGACACTTGACCCAAGACAGGCCATTCACTCACTTCCCAAAAAGAGTTGGAATTGGGATGGAGGCAGATGGATCTTTCTCTAAGCAACTGCATTTCAGATCTCCAGAGGTCTTAGTGACTGTGTTTCACTATGAGAACTAAGGAGCAGAGAAAAGCTATATACTTTAAGGAGAATGAAATATATTCACAGAAAAAAGCAGAGACAGTTTTTTCCTTCCAGCTTACATTTGAAATCTACATGCATTCTCTATTTTGAACTCTATGGATACTATGGAATACCACCTCTTTTGTAAAGCCAGGTCAAATTGGCTTTTTGCTACCTTGAATCCTAGTGGTCTTAAGAAATATAGGGACTAAGGAAGATAGTTATGGATTTCAGCAAAGTCACAAATTTCCATTTTAATAAAAACCCTGGACTTAAATTAAAAGATTGGCTGAAACAACATTGGTGGAATTCCAGAAAGCAGGGATTAAACAAGATAGATCTAGAAACTGAAGTTAAGATTCTGTATTAAGCTAGACCTAAGTTGGCAGCTGGCTGTGGTGGAAAGAGCAGTGGATGGAGAATGGGGAACTCAGGCTCAAGGCCATAGTACTTTGTAGCCTTGGGTAAGAATTGCTTAACATTTCATCTCTGAAGCAGTTTTGTGACGGATATGACAAGGCATTTGTGCCTGCTTGATTATTTTTTTGTCATGTGTGGCAGGAACCTTCAGTACCTGGTGGACAGTAAAATACTATTTCCATGGAAGTTGTTGTTACAGCTACCTTGTAGGTCATGTATTGGGGGACTGTGCTCTTTGGGCTAAAGTGCTTGTAAGCTCAGTAGCTGACTTATGTGGTTGCAGTCTATGGTAGGGGATAGTGATATGAGGTGTAGGGTAAGGCTGGGGTGCCATGCACGGCTTCTGCTAGCACAGCTCTGGGAGGTGCTGTTCTTACTCTCATCTATGAGAAGGGTTCCCTCTGGGGTACAAGAGAGCACCATGTGAATGGGTCCCCGGAGCTGTGCATTGCAGAGTTCATGGTCCCAGGGTCTCATCTAAAGAGAATGCTCTCGCATCCTTGCAGTGCTGGCAGTGGAAGGGACCAGCGGTTAAATATAAAAACAACCCTCAACTTGAGGAATTCTCCTGGCAGCTTCATCACAGCTGTGCTGTCCAAACTCTTGGGAAAAGACTGCAAACATTAGGAAAAGCATGGGTCTGGCTGGTACCCAAAGGCATGCACCCCATAAACTGTGTCAGCACCCCATAAATATGCCACTTTTAATGGTGACTGCACGTCCCTATTCACCACCATCATTTATTCTACCACCAAATCTCCTGGAACTTTGTTTTCCAGAATTCTTTTTATCTTAACCATTAAACCAGCCAGGGAGAAAATATTGAGGTCAGTGGTCCTGAACCTGTGTCAAAGCCCGCCCCCCTCCCCCCAACCTCACCTGAGCAGTAATCTCACCAGCAACAAAGCCTGTTGAATAATGTCAGCAACCTTGTGGAAGGCCTCCTGGCCAGGCTGGCACGATCGGAGAGTGGGACCCATCAATCGCCTGTAGTGGTTTACGAACGTGCAACCTGGGATAGGAATATTTTAAAACAGCTGCTTTGGTGAGATAATTAACATGTGGCAGTGCCTAGAAGCTAGACTGTATATTAAAAAGACACCAGGTGGAAGGAGGGCTGCACAGCCAAAGATGTACATGACAATGTGGTGTGATGGAGGGCTAACGGTGGGACAGAGCTGGGGTTTGCAAAAATAACACAAAAGCAGGGAAAAGCCCCACTAAATCAAATATACCCGACCCCATCCCCCAAGAGGGGGGAAACAAAAGAGATAACAATAAAGAGGAGTTCTTTTGCCATGTGGAGAGCAAAAAGAAGAATGAAGGAATGGTCTCTCTCTTGAGTGGGAAGACCTGCTCAGAGAAAACAGTGGCTGGTCCTATGAGGCTTTCACTGAGGAGAAAGCCCTTCAAACAGGACAGCCCAGCCTGAGCAGGCAGAGTCGCTGATGCTCCTGAGAGGTGAGCCAAGCAGTTCTTAGATCAACTGCGTGACTGAGGTGTCAGGCCCAGGCTAATGACATGGGAGCACTGAGGGGAAAAACAACTTGCAGGTGTAAATCAGGGATAATAGGACTAGTCAGTCATTTTAAAGAAGTCACAGAGGATGGCAGAGTTGCCCAAATTGGAAGAGAATTCTGCCTTGATTTTCAAGGAGAAGAATTCTGACAAATACTGAAGACTCATATTGTTGATCTCCTGCCTGATTTTGGAGTGGATGCTGACGTGGTGTGCGAGCCCCTGGACATAGAGAAAGTCTTGTTCGTTAGGGAACCACTTGGGTTTCCCCCACCTTCCACTCCCTCTTCCTGCTTTCTTTCGTTCTCCTTCCCTGCATCCTTCCTTCCTCCCTCCTTCCCTAAATTTCCCATTTTAACCACTTTCGAGTAGACAATTCACTGATGTTAATTATCCTCACAATGTTGTGCTACCATCACTGCCATCCATTACCAAAACTCTTCTATCAACCCAAACAGAAACTCTGTACCCATTAAGCAGGAACTCTCCATCCCCCATCCCATCACCTTTGGTAACCTCTAATCTACTTTCTGTCTCTATGCATTTGCACATTCTACTTACTTCATATAATTGAAACTATACACTATCTGTTCTTTTGTGTCTGACATTTCACTCAACAAGGTTCAGCCAGGTTGTAGCATCCTTAACTTCCACCACAAAGGAAACAGTGGTTTCAGTGATGGTGTACAGAGAGCATCCTGGTGCTCTGTTTCTACATAAGGAAGGGAGCTCTTTTCATATCAATTTCGAGCAAAGATGTGACTCTTCTCACAAAAGTGGTCCAAAGCACACAGTATTGACCCAACAGGCAAAGAACATTAAGGCTAGAGCCTGAAACTGCTGAGGCCACAGGGAAAAACCAGATGTAACAAATAGAGACCCAGCTTCAGCCCCAGAGCAGTCAGGCTGGGAGTCTGGGAGCTCCCACCAGCAGAACCGTCCATGGAAATCATCTGATAATGCCCTGGTACCTAAAGGTTGTGCTTTATCAGAGTACATGGGTACAGATGCTGACTTAGAAGATGCAAACTTTCCCCTTGCAGATGGTGTTGGATGAGACATCAAAGACAGCCACATAAATGCTTGCAGAACACTTGCCGAGTTCTGTTTGGGAATGATCCATATACTGCAAAAATCTCTTCATGCTTGTGGCAAAACATTAATGTCACAATTTGCATTAAATGTAAGCACCTTTGTTTTTTTTTGAAAACAAAATTTGGGGGTGGGTGGGTATAGTGTTTATGGGAATTTCTAACATTAGCTTTAATTTTCCTGTAAAACAAAATATGAATTCAGTTTAGCAATCCTCCTTTTTATTCTTCATCAATTCTGGGATTTATTAGGCCCAGTTCAAGCAGAGGGAGGACCTGTGCTACCTACCTTTTTGCTCTCCTTTCTGGACAAAGTTTGTCCTGAAACATCTGAGTGCTTTATAAATGGATGATACTGCAGAGGGAGTGGGAATGTACTAATTACTTGTGGGTTTGTTTAGGTGAGCTGCAACACTTCTATTTTTCCCAGCCCTTCCTACATGCAAAAATTACTAACAAAGCTGTAAAAGGAGATAGGATATGTCAAGACTCCTTTTCCAATAGTATATGGAAAGAAAACAAAACGAAAACCAAAACCCTTTGATGTTCTGAGCTCTTCCTGGATATTTTGCCCCTGCTGATTGTTAATTACTGTCAGACAACACTTTGGGTGATTAATTGACCTTTCCTAGCAAAAACAATAAAGACCGTTTAACTAATAGAGCCGACAGCCAGAGCATGTTTTGCTGTGCTACTCTATTTCTTTCAGTGATTCTCCTCCCTGCCTCCCCCTCTCCCCAGTACTGACCACACCTGCTTGGGAAATAATAGTGCACACCTTCCTCCACCCCATCATGGGTCCTCACTGGAAGGTTTCAAATCCATTTGCAAATACTATTTTCAGAGTCACTAAGACAGATTGTTTTACTCTGAAGATGAAATGTTTACTCAATAAGCAAAAGAAATCAAGAAACAAACGCACACACAGGAGAGACGATAAAGGTTTGCAGTGCTCTTGGTTAACGCTTCTTAATCCTGGCTGGGCAGCAGTTTGCCTCTACTTTAGGTTGAGTGTAATGTTCTTTATGTGAAAGTCTGAGCCTGTTTTCCTGGTGCTACTAATATCTCCTATTAAATCTACAATTTGGGAGCATCTTCTGTGTACAAGATGCTGGAAGAGATGACAACATGAACCTTATTTTTCTGGCCCCTCAAGAGCTCACTGTGGAGCCATCAAGACAGACACGGGGTTCACTGGGGCTCCCCAGGGTCCCAGGTCAGGCCACCCAGCCTCTGCCAGGGCTTCCCTGGAAGTAGGTAAGCCTCATGCAGAGCTCCTGGCCCAGCCTGTCTCCTGGGCTCCTCCAGCAGGCACCTCCAAGGAGCACACGGCCCACTGCGTCCCCTTCAAACCCTCCCTTCTCCTGGATTCCTCACCTCCGGGAATGGCGCCTCCCTTCCCCCGGAACCATCTGGATGTCCAAGGTCTCCCTCTCCTTCAGCACCTTAATTGGATTTAGCCCGTATCCTGTCAATTTTACGCCTCAACAACTGAAATCTGTCCCTTCTCCATTGCCACTGCTACTGCCTTATTTCATCCCCCCGTTATGTCTTGCCCAGACTTTTGCAATAATCTCCTTACTGGCTGCTTCCCTCCAGTGTCTGACCCCTCCAATCCATTCTCCACCTGGCCTCCAATAGAAAATCTGATTCTGCTATTCTGTGGCTCTTTAAAATCCTTCAGTTTTTCTCATAGCTTTATGGATAAAGCAAACACTCCTTAGCAGGGCATGCAAACTCCACCCGGATCCTGCCCATGCTGCTGTTTCTGTGGAACTTTCTGCGTCTCAGTTTCCTGCCTCTGTGCCCGACCCTCAGTGTCCTACTCCTTCCCCTTCCCCCTCCCCAAGCCCCCCCCCCCACTTCCTACCCTTCTTGCCCTTCCCTACTCATCTGGATAGCTTCTTCTTTTAAAAGTCACCTTAAATGTCACCTCCTCTATGAGTGTTTTCTGATTCTGCTGTTATATTTGGCCTCTCACGGTGCCCCTACCCCACCCTAGACTTGCCTCTAGCACTGCACCCTAATACCACATTCATCTTATTTGTCAAAGGTCTATCTTTCTCATGGTCTGTGATTTTAGTAGGATTTTACTTGCATGTTTATCCCTAGCCTCCAGCACAGGGCCTGCACCTAATGAGTTCAATTAATTACTATAGAGTAAATGAATGGATTAATAACAGCTTCTAACAGGGGCCAGCCTTAGGCCAATTCATAAATATTAAAAAAAAAAATTTTTTTTTTTTTGGCCTCCTCTTATTTTTTGCTCTGGAGCCTAGGTATTTTATGCTTTTTTCCAAGTTACATATGGTTTCTCTGCTCCCTGCATCCTATGCTATGGTACCAGCTAGGGGAAGGAAAAAAAATACTACAAATATGGGTATCGAAGAAGTAAAATATTTTATTTCAAAGACATTTATGGATATAGTATCTTAATTTAAAGGGAATATTCTAATGGTAAAATTTCAGGCATTAGAGTAGACTGATGAGGAAACATTTTACCACAGCTCATCTCTCTGCTCCCTTCCTCAGTTCCCGCCATACAGGAAGTTACTTTGGATTACTAGAAAAATCTAATGTAATCTGGCATAATATCTATTAGAATTCCTGTCTGGCCTCATTCTCATAATTATAGGTACACCTCTGGGATGGAATTTTTGTCCTATTATAATAACTGGCCAGAGAAATGTATTCGAATGCCAGAAATACATGTGTAGTAGTCTGACTTTGTAATTGCTCCTCCTAAGCCTAGGACTCTCAGATGTATGGAGTGTGATAGGACTGATTTTTCTAATTGTAGCAAGAGTCAATGGGGGCTGCTCTAAGCTTTAACAGGGTGCGGGGAGGTGGGGGGTGAAGAATGAGAAGGCACTCAAATCACAGCACATAATCCTTCAAACAGGTCATTAAAAGGATAGGACTGAGACATCCCTTAGGAAACGCTGCTCAGCTCTTCTTACTTCTTATTCAGCTGCAGTGACAACAGTGACTTTATTTGTCCTCTACAGTGACCACCCTACCCTTCTCCTGCCAACAAAACTGCTGGGTAACAGGTGATGGGAGTGGAGAGAAGCAGGGGCAGTGATCTGAGATGTCCTCTGGTGCTTCAACACAAGCCAAGACGATATGCCAGACCCAGCCAGAAGCCACAAGGGATCTGCACAGCTTCCTTGCAGCCAGGATGAAGAAACATTCAGTGCCAAATCAACAATCATATTTCCAACTTTTAGCTTGAAAGGGCAGAATTTTAAGTCATTTTAAAGGCAGAGTCCAAATGAGATCCTGTTATTGGCTTATTAGATCCTTCTTAGACTTGGAAAAGAATTCACTTCTCTGTGGTGTATTTGTTGAGGTGAAGTGTGTTCCATGTTTCTGCTCTTGCTAGGAGATGAGTACATAAATAGTGACAATCTATTTCACAGGAACACATCTACCCATTTACTAGGATCTATTTAAAGTAAATCTCTACTTAAGCTAAAAATCCTCCGGAAGTATCATAGCTAAGTATAATTGTAATTATTTTCATCTCTAGTTCTTCTAAACCATTGCTTATCAAACTATCTGCGGTAAAAGACCAGATTTCCTAAAAATTTCCAGTACTTCATGGATCCATACTTTTTTTTAAAAAAATTCAATTTTATTCAGATATATTCACAAACCATACAATCATCCACAGTGTACAATCAGTTGTTCATAGTACTATTATATAGTTGTTCATTCAAAACCATGGTTAATTTTTGAACATTTTCATTACTGCAAAAAAAAAAAAAAACAATAAAAATTAAAGTAAAAAAGAACACCCAAATCATCCCATCCCCCCCATCCCTCCCTATTATTCATTTACTTTTTGTCCCTGTTTTTCTATTCATCTGTCCATACACTGGCTAAAGGGAGTATGATCCACAAGGTTTTCACAATCACACAGTCACACAGTGTAAGATATATAGTTATACATTCGTCTTCAAGAATCAAGGCTACTGGGTTGCAGTTCAACAGTTTCAGATACTTCCTTCCAGCCATTCCACCACACCAAAAACTAAAAAGGGATATCTATACAATGCATAAGAATAACCTCCAGAATGACTTCTTGACTCCATTTGAAATCTCTCAGCCACTGAAACTATTTTGTTTCATTTCTGTTCCCCCTTTTAGTCAAGAAGTTTTTCTCAATCTTACGATGCCAGGTCCAGGTTCATCCCTGGGAGTCATGTCCCACGTTGCCAGGGAGATTTACATCCCTGGGAGTCATGTCCCATGTAGGCGTGAGGGCAATGAGTTTACCTGAAGAGCTGGCTAAGAGAGAGAGAGGCCACATCTGAGCAACAAAAGAGGTTCTTTGGGGGAGACTCAGGCACAATTATAAGTAGGCTTAGCCTCTCCTTTGCAGTAACAAGCTTCATAAGGGCAAGCCCCAAGATCAAGGTCTCAGCCTTCTAAATTGGTAGTCCCCAGTGCTTGTGAGAATATCACAGTAATTCCCCAGGTGGGGAAGTTTAATATTTCCATGTTTTCCCTCAGTCCCTCAAGGGGATTTTGCAAATACATTTTTATTCTCTGCCCAGACTTACTCTGGGATGTACTGGGGCTTCACACTAACCTGTACAAACCAACCAGATCTCACACCCTATTCAAAGTTCCACATAATTAATTATGGTGTTTGAATAAACTGACCATACAAGTTAAATTATATAGTTTGCTACAGAAAGTATAGATTTTGCACCTAATAAACATCTCTTCCTTTGGTCTCACACAGAAGTTGAAGTTTTAAAACATCATCAATATCATCCTCTACCCTTCAGTCTGACTTACCTTAGTCCTAACCAAGTTCATTTTGTTCATAGCTCTAACTAAAATCTGATTTTCTTTTTCAGACTCTTTAATATTTGTTGTATATGAGGTATACAGCAGAGCTGCTAAACTCTGGCTCTGAGTGTCAGGTGTCATGTCACAGAGATACCCGAAATTCCAGGAACCGACCAGGTTATACACAAGAATTCAGCATCTCAGAATTGAGAAATAGCCCTTATAATTTAGGAATAGATGTAACTGCTGTAAAAGCTTACGATCTAGGAAACTTTACCATAAGTATTCCAATGATAATCTGTGCTCTCAGATTCAAATCTCAGTTTGCACATTATAGTTAGTGCATGTTAGTAAGGCATTATAATATTTGTTTTTTCCTTTCTGGTTTATTTCATTCAACTTACTGTCATCAAGGTCCATTCACCTAGTTGCATACCTCACATCTGCATTCCTTCTCATAGTGACTTAGTATTGCATTTTATGGCTATACCACATTTCACCATTCCGTTCATCAGTCAATGTAGCCTTAGGCCACCTCCGTCCATTGAGAATGGTGAATACTGCCACCATAAACCCCACTGTGCAAATGTCCATTCATGTCCCTGTTCTCAGTTCTTCCGAGCATATACGTAATAAAGGGTTGCAGGACCATATGGCAAACCCCATACTTAGCTCCCTGTGGAACCACCACACTGCCCTCTGGATGGGCTGTACCATTCTACTTCCCCACCAACAGTGATTAGGTACATTCCTCTCTCCACATTTTCTCCAGCACTCATATCTGTCTGTTTATTTTTAAAAGTGTTTTATTCATACACCATACATTCTCTCTTAAGTAAACAGTCAATGGTTCCTGGTGTAACCACATAGGAATGCATTCACCACAACAATCTATATAAGGACATTTCCATTTCTTCTACAAAGAAAAAAGAAGAGGAGAAAAGAGAAAAAAAAGGAAAAGAAAAAAAAAGGACAACTAAAAAAGAGAACAAATAAAATACAATAGAATGGTCAGATAACACCACCATGCAAGACTCCCAGATCCCTCCTTTATATCCTCCTCTTATAGACATTTAGCTTTGCTATAAATGGAAGCATATTACAATGTTACTGTTAACTATAGACTCTAGTTTGCATTGATTGTTTTTTCTCCCAATACCATCCCAGCTTCAACACCTTGCAAAGTTGACATTCATTTGTTCTCCCTCATGTTAAAATATTCTTATATTTGTACATTTAATCACAATCATTGACTACTCTAGGTTTCACTAAGTTATACAGTCCCAGTTTATCTTCTATCTTTCCTGCTGGTTTCATACATACCCCTAACCTTCCTTTTTCAACTGTACTCACAGTCATCTTTATTCAGTATACTTACAATATTGTGCTACCATCACACAGTATTGTGCTGCCCATTTCTGGATCTATACAATCAGTCCTCTTAGATATTCTATACTCCTTCAGCATCAAATGCCCAATCTCTACCCTCTTTCTATGTCCTGTTATGTTCATTTCTACATTCTTCTCCAAACCTCTCTCTCCTGTCTTTTCCTATCTGTCTGTAGCACTCCCTTTAGTATTTCCTGTACAGGAGGTCTCCTGTTCACAAACTCCCTCAGTGTCTGTTTATCTGAAAATATTTTAAACTCTCCCTTATTTTGGAAGGACAGATATACGATTCTTGGTTGGCAGTTTTTCTCTTTCAGTATCTTGAATATATCATGCCACTGCCTTCTTGCCTCCATGGTCTATGCTGAGAGATCTGCACATCGTCTTATTGAGCTTCCCTTATATGTGATGGATTGCTTTTATCTTGCTGTTTTCAGAGTTCTCTTTTTGTCTTTGACATTTGAAAATCTGATTAGTAAGTGTCTTGGATTAGGTCTATTTGGATCTATTCTGTTTGGGGTACTCTGTGCTTCTTGGACCTGTAATTTTATGTCTTTCATAAGAGTTGGGAAATTTTTATTGGTTATTTATTATTCTTCTGCCCCTTTTCCCTTCTCTGCTCTTTCTGGGACATCAGTAACACATATATTTGTGCACTTCATGTTGTCATTCAGTTCCCTGAGACCCTGCTCATATTTTTCCATTCTTTTCCCTATCTGTTTTTTTGTGTGTAATATTTCAGATGTTCTGTCCTCTAGTTGACTAATCCTTTCTTCTGCCTCTCCAAGTCTGCTATTGTATGTCTCCATTGTGTTTTCCTCTCTTCTATTGTGACTTTCATTCCCATAAGTTCTGTAATTTGGTTTTTCAAGCTTACGAATTCTTCCTTATGGTCACCCAATGTTTTCTTTATATCCTTCATCTCTTTTGTCACATTTTCTTTCAATTCATTGATTTGATTTACAAGATTTGTTTGAACATCTTTAATTAGTTCAACTCCTGAATCTCAGTTGAGGTGTTACTTTGTTGCTTTGACTGGGCCATATATATCTTCGTATTTCCTGTGTGACTTATGATTTTTTGCTGTCTAGGCATCTGATTTTCTTGATTAGTTTATTCTGGAGGTGGTTTTCTCTTTTTTGCTTAGGATTTTCTTGTTGGTTGTCTTTGATCTCTATGTTTTCTTTGTTTCTCTCACTGGCCAGTTGTCAGATTGGCTCTGATCCCCAGTGTTCACCCCAAATCAGGTGCCCACCATGGCCTGCCATGGGGATGCGAGGGAGGCACTGGGCACCCCAGCAAGCTCACTCTGTGTGGTAATAAAAACTTGCTGGCTTCCAGTGTTGCTTTGTTTTCTGCTGGCCAGCAAGACCTGGGTTTGTTTCAGAGCCCTGCTTCAACAGTTGGGTCTTCCATATTTCTCAGCCAAAACAGGGCCAGATTTCCATACAGAGCATGTATACCAGCTCCTGTGGTCCTAAGAAAGGGTCTGAAGCATCTTTTTAAAAGTGTTTCAATTCCTTTGCACCTTATGGATTTTCCAGTAGATAGTGCTGTTCAGTGGCTTAATCATCCTCAGAGGCTGCTTTGCCTCCAACACAGGCTGTGTCTACACAGGTGAGCTGAAACTGTGGAATTCCAATGCCCTCACTTTGCTGGCCAAAATCTGGCTCAATGTGGGGCTTCACCTGTGGCAAAGTACTCTCTCAGCTGACCCAGTACTCCAGCTGTTCCCAAGGCAAGGAAATGGCCACCAGCTGCTGCTTCCCTCAAGGGTGGGGGAAGGGCTTTCACACCCAGGGCTGGATACACAGTCTGTCCACATTTTCTCAATCTTTTTGTCCCTCACTGACCTGGGCTTGAAATGTCCTCCACTGTCTCCTGGGTCTTCAAATGGTGGGGGTATGTCTTATTGCTGTGAGAGATTCTATAGGCTGTGTCTCTAGTGGGAGGTGTCCTGTCTGCTGATTCTGTGCCTTTCCTACACTGAAGACTGAGTGAAGGGGAGGAGAGAAGACTGGCTGGTCTGAGACAGAAGATTCCTGTTATTTCTTCCCTTTCTTCAATTCATCATTTGCAGGGTCCTTCTCCAGTCTATATCCTCCTCCCAAGTTTCAAGCAATGCAGAACTGTCCTTTTCTTCATTGAATCTCTGGAGAGAAGTTTTCAGTAGCTGTTTATGTTGCCATGTTGATGATGTCACTCTGGATCCATACTTTAATAAAATAAAAATGAAGTATTAAAAAAGTGAAAAAACAAAGACATAGAAAATATAAGCACCATTAAAAAAGCTACTAGCTTCAGCAGACATTGTCAAATTGCTATTAAAAAAAAATTTAAGTGCTTACCCTCCATTTCTGTACTTACCTGTCATTGACATGGTTAACACATGGGTAAATGACAATACTTTGAGTAGTGTAGGCCAATTATTGAGTAAGCAAATACTCAAACAGGCCCATAGGCCTGCTGCTTGGCTCTGCTGTCAGAACAGAGGGCTCATTTTCTCAGAATCACCTAGGAGGTCTGGTCTGGGATCCCTGTTCCTTGGAAGAGCAGGTTGAGACATTGCTGCCGATGAATTGATTTTTAAGACTCCTTCATGCTGAATACTGGTCTAACTAGAAAGGTGAGTTTGTAATGTCCATGGGTAGTGCCAACCTTAGAATGATGTGGAGTAGGTGGTGGAATGTTGGGCACTGCTTGCTCTTGCTTTTGTGTACTGAAGGCTTTTCAGAATTAAAAACAAAACTCTTGGGAAGGGTAAGAACAAAAGTTGCCAGTGAAAAGTTGTGGGGATTGGTTGAGAGTGAGGCCTCATGGGAATGACATAAAGGTCACAAGTAGCTGGGGGTAGGGACACCACAAGCAGAGCAGGCAGAGATGAAAGGGAACATAAAAGGGCCCCAAGAAACAGTGTTGTCTGGGATTGGTCTTACTAATAAGATTTTTTAAAACCTTTCTATTTTGAAATAATTTTGCACTTATAATCCCTATACAGATAACACCAACATATCCCTATCCTCCCAGATACCCAGATCCACCAACTTCAGCATTCTGCCACCTTTTCCCTGCCACTCCAACTGCCTATCATCTATCTATCTATCTATCTATCTATCTATCTATCTATCTATCTATCTATCCACCTACCTATTCATCCATCCATCCATCCATCCATCCATCTATCCATCCATCCATCCATCCATTTTCTGAACATTTGAGGGCAGGTTGCACACATCATAATCCTTCAATACTTGAACACCCAATACTTCCATGTACATTTCCTACAAACAAGGACATCCACCCACGTGATCACTGCAAGCTTGCCCTGTTCTTGCAGCCCTTTAACTGATTTCTGGAACTTTTAGAAAGATGCTGCTGCAAGCTCTTACTGGTTTTTTAAAGCTTCTGTAGGGGGACAGATCCCTGAAGAGTCTTACTCTGCCATCTTGATCAGGAGAGACTCTTATTAATAAGAATTTTAGAGTCAGTTTTTACTAGTTCACCTCAGTGGTTATGGTAAAATGATAGACCCAAGAACTAGGACCTTACCCACCTCCCCAGGATGAGCATGGGTCTTGTTCAATGAGGTCATCTCCAGATTTCAGAAAATAAGAGAAAGAAATTGTGCCGGTTTGAATGTATTATGCCCCCCAGAAAAAGCCATATTCTTTGATGCAATCTTGTGGGGGCAGACATATTAGTGGGGATTAAATTGGAATGTTTGGATTAGTTGTTTGCATGGAAATGCGCCCCACCCAACTGTGGGTGATGACTCTAATTGGATAATTTCCATGGAGGTGTTACCCCACCCATTCAGGGTGGGTCTAAATTAAATCACTGGAGCCATATAAATGAGCTGACAAACAGAAGGAACTCAGTGCAGCTGTGAGTGATGTTTTGAAGTGCAGCTGTGAGTGACATTTTGGAGTGCGGCTGAGAGTGACATTTTGAAGAGGAGCTACAGCCAAGAGGGACACTTTGAAGAATGCACAGAAGCTGAGAGACTAGCTGCAGATGAGAGACGCTTTGAAGACAGCTGTTTAAAGCAGCCTCTTGCTCCAGAGAAGCTAAGAGAGGACAAACACCCCAAGAGCAACTAAGAATGACATTTTTGAGGAACTGAAGCTTAGAGAGGAACATCCTGGGAGAAAGCCATTTTGAAACCAGAACTTTGGAGCAGACGCCAGCCATATGCCTTCCCAGCTAACAGAAGTTTTCTGGACACTATTGGCCATCCTCCAGAGAAGGTACCCAATTGTTGATGCATTACCTTGAACATTTTATGGCCTTAAGACTAACTGTGTAACCAAATAAACCCTCTTTTATAAAAGCCAATCCATTTCTGATGTTTTGCATTCTGGCAGCATTAGCAAACTAAAACAGATATATATTAGTGTAATTCCTTTAAAATGAAAACAATGTATTATTTATAAGATGTATGATATTCTTTACCTACCATCTGTCACTTAGTTAAGAAACTACACTTTAATACTCTTGCTTTCAATTTCTTCAACACATTTTCTCCTTAAGAATTCTAAATGTTTTCACGCATATTATCTCATTTTATCCTCACATCTTTTTGTAGTGATATTATCACATATTTACATATTTAGTCAACAATTCTTTATGGAAACCTTCTATCTAGGGGTTATGATCTGCAAAGTGGGTAGAAGCCATAACAATTTCTTCTAGATTTGTGAGAATAGGCTTCAGAAAATACAATATACTTGATATTTTATATATTTTTTGGTATTTTTAAAAACATTATGAGCCTTGGTACAGGTTCCAGAGTGAAAACAATGAAATAATCTGTGTTCTTTCCTTATGCTAAAAAGTACTTGCTGGTTACATCATAAGAAAGTGGATGAGATTTATTGGCATGGAACAAGTTTGGAGTGTTTCTGAAGCAGTTTGCCAAATATGTGTTCACAATTGCTTTGCATTTCTTATTAATGCAGGGCCTAGAAACTAAGGCCTGTGTGAATACAGGAGAGTCTGGTTGAAACCTGTTTTCCCATTTGAGAAAAGTTTGTTTAGTAAGCCACCTATTCCCTGTTGCAGTAGATTGAATCATGTGCAGTGGATTGAATCATGTCCTCCACAAAGCCATGTTCAAGTCCTCTAGGGGTGAATTCATTTGTAAATAGGATGTTAAGGCCAAATTGAACCAGGGTGGGCCTTAATCCAATATAACTGGAGACCTTATGAGCAGAGGAAATTGGATTCAGTAGCAGCGAAATCCACAGGAGGAGACATATGACAGAGGAAGAGATTGATTGCCAGGTAGCCAGAACTGTAATGCTACAGTCTTTGGAGAAGTCATAATCTGCCAATACTTTTATTTTGGACTTCAAGCCTCCAAATTTTGAGCCCCAAATTCCTGTTGTTTGAGTCGACCAGTCTGTGGTATGTTATTACAATAGCCCTGGCAAACGAAGACAGCTGTGTATAAACTTGCCCGTTTCATTGTTTTTAGAGCTGAGTTCCATGACCTTGTCCTCGATGAAATGCTATATGGCTTTGGGTTCTTGCCTGAAGTTTGGAAAGCAAACATGAGTACACTTATTTTTGGTACCATTCATTTGGAAGTGATGGCAAATCAACTGTTGTCTTGAACTGTTGTTACAGCCCAAGAGGGCCATGCCAGTCCAAAGGCTAAAGAAGACAACGAGCATTTTCTGATACATGAACTTTTATTCAGGGCTTACTTACAGGGTGAGAAGTCGTGGAGAGATCATGACGGTTCTCTCAGGCTGGGCAGGCATCGCATTCACAGGGAAGACGACCGAGCAACACAAAAAGGACAGAAAGCCTTTTATAAGGGTTTAAGACAAAGGCCTTCCTAAGGGTGGGGGGAGCATAGCTGCAGGAACAGGTCACTTTGACCTGGGGGTGGTGCAGGAAGGACTAGAATAGCACTTGAACAATTAAATTTTGCTCTTTTTTGTGAGACTAAGAGCCTCTCACCTCCCGCCTGCTTCCCATAAAGTTACATTTTAAGGTCAATTTATCTTTTTCTCTTTACTGGTTTAGAAAGAGAATAGGTTAAACATTTAGCTGCCTAGGTCATGCAGACTGCTGTGCACCAAGATCTGCAGGCCTGTTTTGCTCAGGCCACGGGTTGCCACAACTGTTATCTAGATGTCTTGTGCTTTCCCTTTTTTCAAAGAAAGTTCCATTCACCTCTCTAACTGGATTGTAAAATGCAAGACCAGGTTTTCTAGTATTTTGCAACCGTCACTAATGCTTTCAAAATAAGCATTTGCTTACACTCAAAGTCTTAGCTAGTGGTAAGACTACTTGTCATAGTGGCAGATAAACAGATTTGAAATTTGGACACCTCTGTAACCTGGAAGGGGCTGCTTGGGCAGTATTTTCTTCTAGGGAAGAAGACAACTTGCTTAGGGGGATATAACAGTGATTTCTAATTTTAATGCATCAGTAAGAATTAGGAATAAATGAAAGGAAGAGGGGAGACGGCATATCTCCAGAAAGCAAGACCTAATTGAAATTCACTCTATAGTCCCTTTTAGAAGATGGCATTCTTAATTGCAAGAAATATATAAATGGGTTTCCAAAGGGACTTTCCTGCCTACTAAAAGCCCAGTATTGAGCAGAATGAAGGAAAGGAGGCACATTATCCTACTCCTTTTTTGTTTACAAGCAAGCCACCAAGTTATCTGACATCTTGACAATTTCACTTAGAGGTCACCAATGATGACATTTCCTGATGCTAGATGCTTAAGTAGAAGCAGGTTGCCATGCAAGAGTAGAGTAAACAGGGTTAGTAATGAAGCCAAACATCAATTTTTCATTTCCAGCCTGATCACTAAACTTTTAGCTTGAAACTGCATGTGATACATTGTAGGTGTCCTTATATATCAATAAAATTGATTTGAACAAGTTGAATCAAACTCACAATTACAGTGAAATTGGCAACACTAATATGTGTTAATGACAGGGTGGCCACCTAATTTTGAGAAATAGTAATGATTAGAATGCAGCCTTCACTGCTTCTGTTGAACTTATTAGTGAACTTAACTTCTAGTTTCAGCTAAAGTTAACAGGTGCTTGGTAAAAAGAGCTTGTTCTTTTGGGTTATAAAATGATTATTCTATTACTGCTTGAAGCCAAACTACTTGGTGGATTGTTTGCTAGCTAAAACAAGGATGACCTGCTACTCCTAATTTGGCTAGCTGCATTTCCTTTACATAATCACTTCTGCATACATTTCATTGGCCAAAGCAAGTCATATGACTGCTCTTGAGGCCCATGGTTTGGAGTTACATAGTACTCCCTTGGGGAGGAGCACCACAAATTACATGGCCAGACCTGATATTTGTGGGCCAGGGATGCTTAATCCTCTCACAGACAGGGGCAGAACGTATTCTGAATATTATACAATCTACCATAAGGTATAAATCCAATTGTTTTGGTAAAAATCCTGTAAATATTAGAATGAACTTCAAGAGAAGACTTTTCTCAAGGTTGAAAAATCCCCAGTTCCTGTCATTATTCCCCCTAGACATGGTTTTAAGCTCCTTTCCATCCTCTGAACATATTTCATTTTGCCTGCATTTCCTGGACTATTAAGCTTCATGATGGCAGGGATTGTGTCTGTTTTGTTGTCTACCAGGTCCCCAAGGTCTAGCACAGTACCTAGCTCCTAGAAGGCACCCCAAAATATTTATCAAATGAATGAAATGTTCCTTTTAGGGTGTGGCCTGATCTGTGCTGACTGCAGTAGAACTATCACCTCCCTTATGCCAGATCTCGTACATCTTTTAACATAGTGTAGATCGTGGGTCTGTAACCTCATGACCCTATGAATTTGTTGTGACTCCATTGTTGACTATACATTTTCTGTAGTTTTTGTTTTTAAACCATGTCTCCATCATATATTATTGTACGGTTGTTTTTTTAAGCCCATATGCAGACCTTGACATTTACCTCCCTGTGGTAACATCCTAGTCCATAAGTCCATTACTCCAATGTGTTAGTACTTTCTACAATCCTGATTTAGTTACCTAGTGTATTCAGTGTCCTTTTCTCATGTATCATGTGCAATCATGTGCAAGTTAGGTGAGTTTGCCTCTCATGGCTTTGTTCAAGCCACTGATGAGAAGGTGGAGCAGGAAACATCTTCCAAGAAATGCTTTGTGGCCACCATCTGGAAATGTCCTTCCAGTCTGCCATTAATCTATTATTAGAAACCTAGTGTTCACTGAGTTGCCCAGACAAGCCAATCTGTGTGATCCCAGGTGACACAGGGGCTTGACTCTAGGCTCTGTCACTTACTAGCATGTCACTTAATATCTTTGAATCTTAGTTTTCTCTCTGTAAAATGGAAGTTCATGGAGTTGGAGTGGGAGAGGAAGATGGAATTAATTACAGTAACGTATGTAAAATGTTTAGCTGTATATCTGGTACCTGATAGGTGCTAGAAACATGTTTTCTTCCTTGTCTGGTGCCCCAAGTGTCCTATTCGCTGCTCCTCTTTGATCTTTTTTCTTTGAGTACAGAATTAGAAGGCATATGTACTAAAAGACCCTTGATTCAGGCATAGTCCCTATATCCAGAATACCTGCTCTGGATGTTGGAACATAATTATGATGTCCTCTCCCTGAGGTGTCCATTCTCAGGTAGCCAGAAACCTTGGGACAGTTTCCAAATTCACACGGATACAAAATTACATGTATATATATAATCTGAGGAATGTCTTTGGAAATAGCCCTGGATATTTACCTGGAAACTAACTTATAGTTTCCCAAGGTGCATAACAAATGAACTCTAATAATACTCTTGGGTTATAGCTGATTCTTTTTTTTAAGCAATTCCCCTCCTACCTAACCATGTTTTGATCAGGCACATCCAGTTTTGAGCTGGGTAGCAGAGGGAAGAAAAGAAGGATTTGTCTCTGAAACCCCACAGTGTGGAAAACCCACCTGGAGCTAATAAAGAGGAACTTAGATGAGAAAAGAGGGCTCTGGGGATTTTAGAACATTTCCCCTCTTCTTCTCCTGAACTCAAATGTCAAGTGCATTTTAACCTGAACTTCTGGCACATTTTTTTACTAATGAAATACCTACATTTGTGCTCAGGGCTGAATCTGAGTGGTAAATTTATGGTCTAACCATTATTCTTCACTTTAGCTGGCTATGGAATTACGCCCAAGTTTTAGTGCATCAAGGACATTTGCACTTCCCTTTATTTTAAGTGCAGTTTTATTTGAGCCTAGGCACTCTGTCATCATCCTTGTTCTGATAGGGCTCAAACCCCACGGCTCCACCCAAGGACTCAGACTCACCCTGAATCCCAGTGGTAAAAGGTTCTTTAAAATGCTTTGGCCGGAGGGCCTAATAAACTGAAACAAACTCCGGAGCATTTCTAGCTGAAAGGAACATATAGGAAATAAAAGAGGGCTGGGCCTGGGATCAACTCACATGAAAGGTTTAAGGTCGCAGGGAGTAACATGGATGAGAAGGAAAGCGGAACGTGGCCGGCTCTGGGGCTCCCCAGGTGAGGGCCTGCTGGGGGAGTCTCCAAGATGACAGACCTCAATCGGTGCTGTTTACCAGTCATTTCCCATCGTTTTCTTTTTGCCAAGTTGTAGTAGACTCAGATTTTTTCCTTTCTACATTTTGCGATTAAGCCATCCGAGGTAATCAGGAATTATTTTATGGGTGTTATTATCTGCCTTATGGAAAAATAAAAGAGGTAAGAAGAGCTATAGATCACTTCAAAAAAAGTCTGAATCAGGTTTCATTCATTCAAAAACAATCCCTTTATAAGATAGTTGAACTTCATGAATTTGGAGTCCAATAACACAAAATTTTCTAACAACGGAAGCAGGTTTATCTTACATTTAAAGAAAGGGAAATGATAGGTGAAACAGATAAATAATGAAAGTGAGCTTGCATATCAACCTCATTAGGAAGGCATGCTTTCTTTAGAAGTGAAAATTTACTTGCAGTTACTAGTATGCTAATTTTAAAAATAAATCTGCAAGCATCCTCACTTCCAATAATGTATAAGCCTCTGTCCTTTAGTATGTGTAATAGTTTTTATTTTATAGAATTAAAAAAATATATATTTCATAATTCAGACTAGGCTATCACTCATTAGTTCGAATCATTAAATATTTTTATCTTACATTAAAATGTCTATTGAGTGGTTTATAAACAGACTATGTCCAAAGGTTACTGGAAAGTGACCTTTCTTTTTTAATGGAATAAATTTATTTGGTATAGGAATTATTCCAGAGAATTTAAGAGATTGTATTAAGGAATAGACAGCAAAAGTGAGGAAAAACAAGACAGGATGGGAAGAAACCCACACTGGGCTGGTGAAATAAACCTGCTGGAGAAAAGTAGTGAGAAACTATAAATTATAAAATATTTTGGTTATTTAAGAACATACCAGCGAAAAGGAAATAAACCACCAGGCAAGAATGAGAAGAACAGTGTCCCTTAGGGTACTAGCAGCCGAAGTGAATTTTAGGGGAAAGTATTTAGTCACATACCTGGCTGTTTCCTGAGGTATCACATTGCAGACTCCATTTTCGTCCTGAGTAAAGGAGCACAGAGGAGTGCTTTGGAAGGAGGCAAGGGATTTAGAGGATTAGGTAAAGAGGTACTATTGCAAATCTCAGTGCAGAGGAGATATGTTCCAGTTGCCCAGCTCCCATCCTGTGAGCCAGAAAAAGTAAAGAAGCTTCATACCCAAATGCTCAAGTTGATGCTAAGTGTCAGATACACTGACAGATGTACAAAACCCTCTTCCTCACTGGGTGAATGGTGAACCACATGTTATTAAATCAGGACCAGGCCCTGAGACTTGTGCCTCCACTCCTTAGAGATGATAGATAGATGGATAGATAGGTAGATAGATACATAGATACATAGATAGATAGATAGATTAATGACTGTGGCATAGTATGTGGAGAAGAACCAACATTTCATCTTCTTATGATGGAAAATTACAAACATACACAAAGTAAACAGAATAGTAAAATGAACTCCCATGTATCAGTCACTTCAATAAATTACCAATATTCTGCCCTTCTTGTTTCATCACTCCCTATACCTACCTCCATCCGGTAATTTTTTAGACAAAATTTACACACATAAAAAGTCTCCACTGCATCATTTTGACAAATTTATATTACTGTATATAGTATTCCTGTAAATAGTGATACTCCCTATCACTATATTGTTTTAACTGCGATGGTGACTAAAGCAAGATTGAACTACTTGGATTGCCATTTTAGTGTCAGGATGGCCAACCCAATGCCAAGGCTCAGATTATATGATCCCTCAGTTGTAGATATGTTGAAGAGATGGCCGGGATATGTATAGATCCAATAAAGATATGAAGAGCAGAAAAGGAAGGAATGTACCCTGGAACTAAAGGATTTAGACTGAGAATGGCCTGTGAAAGAAGAGTGAGAAGAGACTTCGTGAACTCTCTGAGAAAAAGGAAGAGACTTCCTCCTTTCATGCTGTTGGGTTTGCTGTTTGAGGAATCCCAAACAGGGTCTAAGAGATGAACTCGACAACAAGTGTTTTAAAGCTTCTTCCCACCCTCTTGAAGGGCCAGAATGAAGTTTTTTCTCATGCTTCATAAAAACCTTCAGAGCACCTCCCCTCCAACGTTCATTGCCGTTTATCACAGGCAGTTTGCTTTTCCCCAGGATGGCTTCCTGACCTACTCAGGTTGTTCATCATTATTGTAACTCCTATTGCTCCCTGAATCTCACAGCATTTTGGAAAGTTAAGCCACTAGCAGAGGCACAGTCCAGCAGAAGGCCATATGCCCAGGCTCAGGCTACCCTCTCCCCATGCTGTCTCCCTAACTCTCCACCAACTCCATTTTTAGGGTACTTTTCTAATCCAGAAGTCCACTCCTCTTTTCTACTCTAATACAGTGCAGCTGAAGCAAACTCTCAGGTTTCCAAGAGGTAATATATCAATATGCTAAATCATTTGCTGGTAAATTCCACCACCTTGTTTTTTTCTGGGTCCCCACCTACATTTGCCAGGTGCTTTCTGCATCTTAGCTCCAAGGCTATTCTGGCAATTGGATTCAGTGCTATGGGTTGGAACTGTACTCAGAATCTATTCCAGCCCCTCATCTGCTAATCTCTAGCTCATCCCACACCCATGTGGTTCTGGGTGGAAGTGTGCACCAAAACCCAGATTTGATGATAGCTTCTTGATTGATGGTGGGTGAAGGCAAGAAAGTTTGAGCCAGTGTCTATGAATTAGTATAGCAGGTTTAAGGGCAGGAGACAAGACCATTTTTCTGTTAATGGAATCGTATTTGAGGTTTTTTGTTTAATAGGTGTCTGGTTCCCATGTCTGTTGGTCGTTCCAAAAGTAACATGGTATGGTAAGCCTTTAGCATAACATCTGCCATCTTCTGTTTTATGCACTGAATGCAAATTAAATAAAGTTCAAAGATTCTAGACACTTACATTCCTCAAGGTGATTCCTTGTTTTATAAGTTGAGGGAAAATATATTTTTTGAAGGTAGGGACCAATATTGACCAGTGAGGCATTATTCACTGTTTTTATAAGCTCACACATTTAGTTAAAAAATTAGGTATGTCCCATTAGATGGAATCATAGCATCTAAGCAGCATTTGGAAGTTCAACCACAAACATTAGGAATGTGCAGAGAATAATCCTGGTTTAATTCAATAAACTCTCATTTATCAAATGAAATTTTAAAACCTTATTTAGAGAATATATAGGTATATATACATTATACAAACACACACACACATTTATTATTCGTAGGGGATAAAGTTCCTTTATTTTCATTGCATTTTTCCATCAAGTTCTAAGGGGAGCCATGATTTAGTAAATCAGTGTGCATTTTTCCCATGTGTTTTGCTTTTTGATCTTTGTTTCTTCTCCTCACCCCCAACCCAGTCTTTGATTTTCTAGATGAGAAACCTTAACATTTTTTGGTCTGTAACCACATAGCAACTCCTCTAGCCCCTTGGCCATTCTAAAGAAAACGATAAATGCTACTTGCATGTTTCTTTGTTTCCTTATTCTTTGTTACTCTCATTGAGCCATCCTGAGGTTTTGTTTGTTCTTTTTCCTCCTTTCCTGCTCCCAGTACTTTAAAAGTACAATCAAATTTTTGCTGAAGTTAAAATATGTTTTTTTTTTTACTGTCTGAGTGATGCTTATCATCTTATGTTTTTGTACTACCTTCACATTTCTCTATTTTTCCTCCACAAGGATTGACTTTAATGGTTCTTAAACTTCTTTAGTCTTCATGATACTGCTTTATATCCTCCTTTAAAAACCAACTAGTGCCCTCTTACTGCTGGTGGTTTGACTTCTGATGGTCTTACTTTATAGAAATCCACAATACTGAAGCATTTTTGAATTGTGTATGAAAACCAGGTCCTGACTAAAACATAATAATAAATTTGCCAGCTGCATACTCTTAAGGATCTGCTTTGTTTATTCCTTCCTGCAGCTGAGAACCATTGCTGGTTTAGTTTAGATCCACGAGAGCAAATAAGGCTTTGACTGTAAAACTGTATGTCATTTGGAACTGAGCTGTTTTCACACACTTCAGATACAAAAATGCAAAAAGATGAAAGCCTGCCATCGGTATAATTGCTGAAAGCAGAATTGCTGAGCTAGTTAAAGACTGAAGCTCCTAATATTTTGCAGCTAAACTAATCTCCTCATTTGTTTCTACCTGGATTTCTTTTTTCCTCCTGGTCTCTAAAGGCATTTTCATAATGTGCAGTGACACTTGTAACCTGTATATTCATTTGTTAAATCTGAATCTATCCAGATATTCGTTAACAGCAGAGTAAAATAACCATATACTGGTGGTGTTAAAATAAAAATAATCATATACTGGTGGTGTTAAAATAAGTTTCAGGCACTCAAATCTTTGCTCAACTTCAACAGCAGCAAAAATAGAATTTCTGTGCTTCTAGTTTAGCAATATCTGTGAAAGTACCTCCAAAATAATGATTAGAGTCTTGAATTTCTCCATCTTTGGAAGAATTTCTCTTGAATATATTTTGCAGACTTGTTTAGCAAGTAGAAGCTCTAAAGCCAGCCATATTATGTCCAGGAAAAGCTTTTTTCACCCTGCAAGACTCCTCATTTTCTCTGGGAGGAAATTTGTTGGGAGGATCTTGATGTTGTTGCCGTAGAAATAGGTTTTCCTGTCCTTAGAAGAAGGAGCTCAAGCCGCTCTCCTTCAAGGCTGGAATGCCGAGAAGGCACGCTCCAGTTTCTCACGGCATGGGCTGTGAAGACAGCTCTGCTGGGAGCCATACTGGATCGTTGGGAGACTGTTGCTTCATCTTGGAGAAAAGAGAACTATCGTCCTCAAAAATCTGAGTCCACTATTTGTTTTCGTCTTCTGAAGAAAGAAGCTGGAAGTCGCTGTGGTGAGAGTATTTGTTGTTCCATTTTTTTTTTAGTATTATAACCTGGAGAAATTGTTCAACAACAAGTTATGCTTAACTCTTTACCCTCAGATGCTACCAACTGCCAAAGTCAGATTTAGTTTAGTTTATCAGCTCCAGAAATACTATTTAGGCAAGTCAAGGCTATAAGAAGCAGTTTCAACCATTGCGTTCAAGTTTTGCCTTCGTGAATTTTGTAGTTTCTATAGAATCAGAGCAAGAATTAGGCTGCTTGAAGCTGGCATCTCTCTTTTATTTAGCCCAATTTCCCAGTAGGTGGACAGGCACTCGGCATGGAATTGGTTTGCAGTACATGAGGCAGTTGTTTACTTTCCTTCATGTTTCATTAACTCCTCTGAGTGGTGTCCAGCATCTTTTACCATGTTTTGTGTTGTTTGTTACCACTACCCAAGGTACAAGCTTGATCCAGACTTTGCTTATGTTAATGGACCTGAGAAGCACAGGACTCTTGTCTTCAAACCCCCCTGGCCTTCTTCCAGAAGTTTCCTCTGGAAGCACCTCTGGCAGTGCTAACACAACGGTTCCTGATGTGTCCCAATTCCTTTGTATCCCCAATTCCTTTATATCCTTCACAATAATATGAAAAGAATGCCCAGAAGACCAAATCCTTCACATCAAACAACTGCATCAGGTCTTTTGTTCACTTCTGCATTTCCGTAATAGCAGATACCAGCAGAGGGCAGATCATCTCAGGTGGGAAGTCCAAGTAAAATCCCACGTGATTGACAGAGGCCCACATAGGGTCACTCAGGTCAGACTTGACATATGATCAGGTGAAAATTCAGCTCCAGAAACTTGGAGAAGACCCCAACTCCGGAAACCATTTTTTAAAGAAAATTAAACTTTCTAAATGGCTTAAACACATGTTTTTAATACTTCTGAAATGCCTTTTCTTTCTGGAAAAGCCATGCTTCAAAAAAATTAAGAAAAAGACAACTATTTGGCAAAACAATCTTTTCTACAAATGCCCCTGGGTAAAAGCAAATGAAAATTGTACTTACTGCCAGGCTGGTCTCTGTTCTACACCTGCATTTTGTTTTTCTCTACTCTCTTTATTGTGTATATAACAGCCTCCTTCGTATGATTTCTTAATTAAATATTTAACAGTATATAATGGTGTTCATTGGTGATGTGAGGCTGTGTTTTATGACAGTCACCAAGTGTGTGTATTTGTACTTTGTGGTGGTGTTTAAACCACATGGACGGCTCCCTCCCACCCAGAGACCTGAAGTGTGTGTCACAGAGAGGCCTCCCGGCTCAGCTGGCTCAGAGAGACAACCTCTGGCAGTGCCAACACAACGGTTTCTGATGTGTCCCAATTCAACTGCTTCCTTTAGGGCAGAGCTCTTTTTCTTAGTGGAGAAATGATGCTTTTTTTGCTTTGTCATTCTTTTTAAAAAGCCTGATTTGTCTGTATGTAGAGTGGGGTGGGGGAATGGGAGAGCAGTCTACCAGCAGGCAGGTGAAGGAGAGTTGATTACTGGCAACAGGGAAATTGCCATTGACCCAGCATGAGTCACAGAGCAGGCAGCTGGGCTTGCGAAGGACTTTGCAGCTTGATACGTGTATGTGTATGGTGTATGGGGGTGGTGAGAGACTCAAAGCATGAAGTATCAAGGGCCTTTAACTGGTCCGGGGAATTGAAAAGCTGGTCTTTAGAGATAGAGAGCTGGTTTGTTCAAAGGTGAGTTGGCACTTGCACAGGGATTCTCCTTCATGCAATGTGGGCAACTGCAGTGGTAGAAATAGAGAGGTGGGTGGAGAGCAGATTAGGGATCTGGCCCTGGTTGAGGTTCAAGGTAGAAGCACCAGGCACGAGTGAAGATGCCAAGAGGAACTCTCTGTGGCCTTTTGCTGAAGTCGAGATCTGCGGTTCTTGAACTTATTTAGATCATGGACCTTTTGAGAATGTGATGAATGCTTGCTTTGGACCCTCACTGTCAACCTTAGCACTATTGACACTTTGGGCCAGATAATTCTTTGTTGTGGGGACTGTCCTGTGCGCGGTAGGACGCTTATCAGCATCATGGGCCTCTACTCACTAGATGACAGTAGCACCCCCAATATCTACCCTTCTCCAGGTTTTGACAACCAAAAGTGTCTCCAGGCATTGCCAAATGTCCCCTAGGTGTGGGTGGGGAGTGTGACAAAATCAACCTCAGTTTGACAATTATATACAAATATTTCCAAAATTTCCCAGAGTTGGGGGTTTGCTGATTCTTGGAACCTATTCGTGATCCTCACTAGGGTTAGTAATATTAAAGTATCTCTAGCACAGAAATGTCATGACCTCCTGCTCAGACTTCTCAGAGAAGGTAAATCTCTATTGTCATAGAATCATGGGTATAAGAGCCACAAGGGGCCCCACTTACTCCACCAACTTTCTGAAATATTTGGAGAATTTTTCTCCATTTAAACAATGAAGTACCAGAGGTTCAAAAAAGTTAAATTACTTCCTATGTTCACACTTAAATTACTTACCTATGATGTCACAGGGTTCTAGAACCCAGATTCCCTGTCTCCTAACACAGATGTACCTTTATCCAGTGGTGCTAGGCAACTGGCCTTTGAAGCTTAGGTAGAGTCACTGTGGCTGAAAAACACATCATTACACTGCTCTGCCTCTTCCTTCCATCTTCTTCTTCCCCCATACAAACCTGAGAAGCCTTTGTCTTGCCACTATTTGGGGAGTTCCTTTAGTTTTCTGGATGGTAGCTATATCACGCATATTTTAGGGTGCTCTCTTGCCATTCCCCTTTCTCCGTGAATCCATGGCCTCTGCTATGTGGTTCTGCTCTTCACTGTATCCACAAGGATGAACACTGACCCTAGGGGAAAGGACCTCTCCCCAATTTAGTCGATGATCCCTAACTTGCAGCCTGAATGATAAGGATAAGCCAGGCCTAGGCGTCCCTCCTTCAGAACATCTACTTAGAGATACAGAAGAAGAGAGGGGACTTGCAGTTGAGTCACAATGTCAGAATCAGATGGCCGCGATCACCTGCCATTGAGGTCTCCAGAGCATCCTGGAATCCAGAATCCATCTCCAGTCTCAGCTGCGGGGAGGACCAGCCTCATTAGAGTTCCTGCACTTGGTCTAACCAGAAATCCCCCTTAGGTCACCTGTGATAAAAACCCATTATACTCAACCTAGCTTGAGCAGAACCCTGATAGGACAGGTGTGCCCTCAGATATGACTGCCTTTCTACCAGATGCTCCACACATAGAGACGAATGGAATTTTGAATGGATTATAAGGACTTGTCTGGTTTTTTAATACTCCAAGGCATCGTTTCCCACAGGAAAGCTGACGTTGTTGTCAGTGCATTGTCTGTGGGACTTGTATGCATATGTCTTGCCAGGACTTGATGTTCTAGGGTCATTTAGTGTCATAGACCTTCTCTTTGGCTGGATCTACAATCTGTGTTGCTCTGTGTGAAGCTGAATTGACCATATAGTAAATAAATTTGCTTATGTTTTATGTTTTAGGGATATTTCCTCAAAAATAGTGTTTTTGTTCACCTGGGGTATTGCTGGATTCCCCTCCAGGACATGGATGTTATATAGCAGTGTTCTCACCAGTGGTTGTACTGCCGTCTTAGGGGGCATTTTGGAAATCTGGGGGGCACTTCTTTTTGACACAATGATTGGGGGACTGTATTGGCATTTGTGAACAGAGGATGGGGATGCTGGACATTCTGCCCATTGAAGATATGTGCCATAATCCACATGAACTTTGTATGTCTCACATAAAATTATAATTACCTGAAATTCGAACCTAACTCCATTTAATGCATAAACACAAAGTAGTTTTGCTTAGTTTTAATGGTCATTGAAATTTCCAGGAATGTAGCTGCCATTTTAAAAAGAGAAGATTTTTCTTTATTTTGTTTGGAAATTTGCCAAGAATTCTTCATTTCAGAAAGTGATGGTGCTAATGATGACTACTGATTTGAGTTGCTATGATACAATATATTTATATTAGTCTGTATTTGTAACAGTTATACTTATGATGATTCTGTGTGTGCGTGTGCGTATGTTCACATCAGTATAGATATGTGTGCATGTGCATATGCATGTATATACATATATATCAGGTTTGGACTATAGTGGAAGGATCACCATTCCAAGGAGGTCTCCAACTCATATAACTGTCTTTAATCACAAAGAAACGCTAAGGTTCTTATCATAGATTAATATTCTGTAGTGAGATTTTATCACCTTTAGCTATGTAGTCTTCTGTGAATTTTATCTCTAGGAAATGTGAAAACTTGCATAATTCTTCACGTGAAGCCAGTCCTTAAGCTTCAACCACATGAGGCAGCATTGCAGGACACTCTGAATGCTGTCCTTTTTGACTGGTAAATTATTGCTAATTTACTAGCTCAGCAAGAGGAAGGTTCTCTGTATCTTTACTAACAACTGTTTTCTCCCCTTTTCCTTCCCTCTTACTCTTTTGCATTTGATATATGCATCCTCTCCCATTTTCTGTTTTCACCTTACAGTAGGTGATCTGCTCATGAGAAATATCGTAATTGTCAGGACCAGGTTCCCACAACTTATTTTCGTTAGAATAATCCTCCCATTAAATGTTCCTTAGGTTGTTTTTTTCTCATTAAAAGCTGCTTAAATTTACGATTTCCCATCCTTGTCTCCATTGTTCTCAGAGGAACAGAAGTTCTTGGACTCCGGATCATAAAGACCTTTACATTTGCTTTGAATAACATCACTCCTTTCTTTATATGAGTTTTTCTTCCTACTTTTATTAGTGCCCCCCTCCCTAGACCTATATCAGCCTATGATTTACATGAAGAAATGTTCAAATACAATTACTTTTAGCTGACAATTGAGATGTTCTTTTATTTCTTAGCTATTTCTCTGGCAAAATAATCACAGCTCACTTTATTGATATTTACTATACATTGGGCACTATGTGTATTGTTTCATTTAATCCTCATAAATAACCATGGGAGGTAGACACCTATTATTATCCCCATTTCATAGATGAGGAAGCTTGAAATTTAAGTAACTTGCCCATGAATTCACAATTAATAAGTGCTCTTCTATGCCCATCAAATGCAAGTCATTTAATACCCTAAATAGAAAAGCATCCCAGGGGAAAATAAATTGAGAAAGTATCAGACTAAATCCATCACCAAGACATTCCATCAGAGTTGCAGTTGTGATAGGCCTAGCTTTTCCCTAAATATTGGCTTGCAATCACATTCTCATTACTCATATCTAAACTATATATAGCAACAATATGTCATCCAGAAAAGAATGACTCTAAGAGTTGATGCTAGCAGGTTTCAGTGTACGTCTCTGTTTTCACTTTGGCTGCTGTTCTATTTAACTGGTAAATTATTTCTAATCAGAGAGCTGAAAAGAGTAAGTTTTAAAAGCAAGCTCCTTAGCTTTTCTGAACCTAGATATCTGTTCACAAACATATGACACTTGCTTCCCTTATATTTAGGGGCCGAGATGACTATATATTGAAACTAACAAAGCCAATGCCATGGTTTTAAATTCTTTCGTCTAAGTCATTTTTTCTCTCTTCCTTTACCCTTAATCTTGATCTTGAACTATTGATCTTGAGAGGGACCATGGAAGAAGACAAGTTCATTGCTTCTATTGAACAAGATGTCTAAATGTTGGACACTGAGTAGATATACTGTTGATTGGAACTCTGCTTTCCACTGCCTTTCTATTCTCTCATATTTCTGGGACTGGACCATCTTACTACATTTCCCGGGCTCCTTTGCCTCTTAGGTTCTATCAGTGAGAGTCTCTCAGATGAGCTTAAAAAGATGGGAAGAAAGCACAAGGTGTTCTGCTTTAGGAAGCAATGGCCCCCGGAATGTAGTTTTGTGGTTTTATGCTCAGCAGCAGCAACACTCAGTGCTCTGGGTACCACAACTTTCCCCCTTTCATTTCTCCAGTTTCAGGATTTTCTTGCAGTTATAAATCTTTGGATAACCCTTTACCTTTTTTTGTTTTCTCTTCCAGCCTTTCCAATATTTTTGTAATCAATTCCCTATATTAAATCCCACCCCATTCAAAATGGTATGGCTTCTATTTCCCGGCATGAAAACCAACTTGAAAGTAGGTAGGCATTTGGTTTGCTGACTGATTTATTTTAACATGAGAAGGGAGATTACAGCTTAAAGATCGTTTGTATGAGATAGAGTAAATAGTAACTAGGCCTGAGTAAAACATCTATCTAGACCTGTATCCGAAGGACAAAAATAACCAAAACAAAACAAACAAAACAAAAACAAAGAAACACCTTAAACTTACTTTCGGTAATAAGATTTCAGATAGAAGTATTGGTATTGTTTTTTGAGATTTTTCTGTGAGTATTATGTGATAAGGCAAATGAATAATTGTACTGGTGTCACTGCATCAAGTTTTTCAGAATGGGATAAAGGAGGGACAAATGTAAGTTAAAAACTCCACAGTCCTGAATTTCAATTGAAATTAACAATGTAAACTCCTGAGGTATTTTATCTTAAAAAAACATATTTCTTAGGTTTACACCAAAAAGGCCTGGAAACAATGGCCAGCCCATTAACAATGAGCACTGTTAGTGCACAGATTGTGTCCTCAAAATATAAATCCCCACTTTAAAAAACCAGGGCTTCTTGGAGAAATGACTGAGTCTAGGCCTCAGGTAGGAATTGTACAATATTATCCTGGAATATCTTGACATATCGCAAAGCAAGAAAGCTACCAAAAACACTTGTGTTGAGTCAAAACAACTCAGGAACCAACTTGAAGAAGTTCCCATTAACTGTATATAGGTCACCCTGAACATCTGTAAGAGTAACAGCTCATGGATTGAAGCACATAAAATATGTTAGATACATGAGATTATAATACTACTTCAAAAACAGGAAACATCATTGAGCAACTTTGGAAGCTATAATGCTAAGGAACCAACTCATTATTATTAATTAATTAATCAAATAATAATTAAATTGTTAAATACAGGAGGTGAATAAATTATTTATCCTGTCTTTCTTATATGAACTGTATCTCACAGTAACCAAATAACTGATATGGGGAAATTCCTCCTTATGAAAGGATTCCAGCTAACGAATAGTGTATAGCACCTAATACACTAATGGATCTAGGCAGTGCTTATCAATAGCTGCTAACATCACACACACAAAAGATCAACACATGCTAACCATAATATGTTCTTGCCCCCCAAAATTTAACCTGAATCTAATAATTCCACTAGAACTAACTACCAGATTACAGAGGACAGAGGAAAATGTTAAACAACAACATGGAATGCAGTCAGCGAAACCCAGGCTGTGGGTTTTGCCAAATAAATTGTAAGAAAGAAAACTAAGTGGAGGGGAGCCTGTAGATAAAAAGAGATTATAGATAAATTAGAGATAAGTGTATCAACTAATTGCAATGCAGAGACCTTATTTGGAACCTGATGCAAACAAAATCATGAGAAATCCTGGGAAATTTGAATGCTGACTGCATAACTGGTGATATAAGAAATCATTAGTTTTCTTTTGGTTCAATAATGATTTTGTGGTTATGTTTTTAAAAAGAGTCTTTATCTTTTATAGATTCACATAAAAATATTTTTGGATGAATGATGGCTGGAATTTGCTTCAAAATAATCCAGAGAAGGGGGAGTAGTGGGAATAGAGATGAATCAAAATGCCATAAGTTGATATTTGTTGAAGCTGAGTGATTGGTATCTGGGGAGTTATTAAACTACTATCACTACCTTTGTATATGTTTGAAATTTTCTATAATGAGAGGGGGAAAAAGTTGGGGAAACCTAAGAAGAAGATCTTTCCCCTTAGTTTCAGGAAACTGAGTGTCTTCAATTTTCAGTAATTGCTGCCTACTGTGAATTCCTTGGACATTTCCAGGTATAGACACTTTACGTCAGAATTTAAATAAGATGTGGGACCAACTTGATGCCCTTCAGCCTGAGAGATATGAAGAGGTAGAAGTCTCAAAAGAGTGTATTAGTTTCTTATTGTTGCTGTAACAAATTAGCTCAAATTTAGTGACTTAAAATAACATAAATTTATTCTCTTATGGTTCTGGAAGCCAGAGACCCAAAATCACTTTTCCTGGGCTCAAATCAAGGTGTTGGCAGGGAAGCTCTAGGAGAGAATCTGTTCCTTGCTTTTTTCCAGCTTCTAAAGGCTACTTGCCTTCCTTGGCTGCATGGTTGCATCACTCAAAACTATACTTTCATCACATCCCCTTCTCCGCCTCTTCCGCACCTCTCTCATTTATAAGGGACCTTGTGACTACATTGGGCTCACTTGGATAATCTAGAATGCTCTCTCCAACTCAAATTTCTTAACTTAATCACAACTGCAAAGTCCTTTTTGCCCTGTAAGGTGACATCTACAGGTTCTGGGGATTAGGACATGGACATCTTTAGGGGGCCATTATTCTGCCTAACACAAAGAGAAATGAAGAAACTGGGAAATAGAATTAGTAAGGGAAGGTATATCAGTAAGGATTCAGCCAGGAAATAGGAGCTGAGGAATATGTTTAATTTAATCTTTTTTAAATTTAATATTGTAAACCAAGGAAATTTAATACAGAGAATTTGTTACACAAAAGATGGAAGGTCTGGAAGTCACATAAAGGATGGCCATGTGCCCCAGAGAATAGTGACAGCAGGAAGCTACTAGGACCCCTACAGATGGAGGGATCTGAGAATGGGGATAGGATGGTGATACCAGAACCCCAGAAGCTGGGCCATTCTGTGAGAATCTTGGTGGTGGCTTTCCAGTGGAAACTGAGACTGAGGAGGCATGGAGCGTTGGTGGGGAGCTGGAGTTCCAGAGGAGATTGGGCCATTGCTAGAAAAGACTTCCCTGGGCAGGGAGATGGTGTAATCCTCTAGAATCTCCCCTTCTCCCACTTTCCAAACTCCCACCAGTGTTTCCTTTTGCTAAATCAGTTGCAAGGGAGTCTGGAAAACAGGGTTGCAAGAGAAAAATGGGGAAGAAATCTGGTTAAAAAGAGGCAATGAACAGCACAAGCGTTTTAAAGGACTAAATGGTGGTGAAGGAGAAATGAGAAGGCATTTGAGTGACTTAATGATTACTTTCAGATTTATAGAAATTGTTAAAGAGAGGATGATGACTGGCTGCTTTTAATACCATAGAACCAGTATCAGTTGATTTAAGTTGAAATAGAAGCTGGGGATGTAAGATTTATGAAAACTCTTCTACCTGAAAAGTTTGAGAGATCTTAACGTATTTTAGAAAAGAAGAATGAGGAAGTCTCTTCCTTAGAAAATTTGAAGGACCTGGCCCCTATATATTTGCAGTGATTTGGTGGCTGGCCTATCTGGAGGTAGATTCATTTACTCTGTGGGATCTAAACTGGCCCTCACTTTTTTTTTTTTTTTTTTTTTTTTTTTAATGGTTTATATCACCTCGAACTTGGGAAAGGGACAAATGCCACTGTAGCTGCCTGGCTGTCTTGGATCTGAGAAAGGAAAAAAAAAACTGGTTGTGGCAGAAGGGTGGTGAATAGAAAGCAAATCAACCAAAAGATCATTTCAGCGCAGGGGTTGGTGGCTTACTTGAGTAAGTGATTTATGACACAATGTTTTTATTTGATCTGGCATTACAGGGATAAATTATTGAGTGCTAATTATATGTTGATAAGCTGTTCCTGCTTAAATTTATTCCTTCCTCAGTTTGTGTTAATTGGGGTGGATTGGAACAGAACAGGGGTTGCTCTCTTGCTGCCTGGTTTGGTTTACTCTGACGCTAAAATGCAGTGTTGTAATTGTGTCTTAACTGTGTTTCATGTTAATTGAAAAAGGAAGCGCCTACTGGTGGACTTTTTTTCCATTAATGTATATTTCTTTTGCCCATAAACAAATTGTTAAAAAGTAATATTACTCTATTCTTAGCCACATTTATTTAGGTTGCAGCAGAAGGTAGGGTCAGAAGTGGACTGGCAGAGGCGGGGGGAATTTAGAATGCATATTTCACCATCTGAAATTTAAATCTTCCTTAGGTAAAGCCATTAGGTCCCAGGAGGAATAAGTACCTGATGTTTCCTGCATAGGTGGCTGTGTCTCTGACTAATATTTCTCCTGCCCTCTCTCTCTCTGGCATGTGGGGACTTGAGTGGCAATTGAATATGAAGGTCAGCAACGAGAATCGGGGTATATCCACGTAGAGGTGTGGGTGTGGTTGGGGGGTGGATAATTGAGAGATGTGTAAGGTATTCTCTCTCAAGAGACCCCTACTTAGAAGTACTCTAGCTCCAGGAGAGTTGAGTGAGTCCAAATTTTAAGAACGCTATACAGATACCATATAGCAAATGGCCAGCAGGGTTACCAGTAGAAAAGCCAGGTAGAGATTACAGGGAATCAGCAAGGACAGAGAGGAAATAGTAACACTCCAAATGGACAAACAGATTCAGGAGTCCAGAGGGCAGGCCGTTCGAGTTGCTACACATGGCCCAAGTGGAAGCTAGTAAACACTGATCCCAGGCACAAACTATCGCTCTCTGCCTTGGTTTTATGAATTCTGCTGGACATAGGCAGGTGTGGACTGTTTGGTGCATGTGCCGGTTTGAGTGTATTGTGTCCCCCAAATGCCATTATCTTTGTGGTCTTGCGTGGGGCAGAAGTTTTGGTGTTGGTTAGATTTGCTTGGAATGTGCCCCACTCAGCTGTGGGTAATAATTTTGATGAGAAGTTCCCATGGAGGTGTGGCCCCGCCCATTCGGGTTGGGCCTTGATCAGTGGAATCATATAAATGAGCTGACTGAGAGAGAGAAAACTAACTGAGTGCAGCTGTGAGTGATGTTTTGAGGAGGAGCAAGCTTGCTAGAGAGGAACGTCCTGGGAGAAAGCCGTTTTGAGGCCGGAGCTTTGGAACAGACGCCGGCTGCCTTCCTAGCTAGTAGAAGTTTTCCGGACGCCATTGGCCGTCCTCCGGTGAAGGTACCTGATTGCTTGGACACTTTATGGCCTTAAGACTGTAACTGTGTAGCAAAATAAACCCGTTTTATAAAAGCCTATCCATCTCTGGTGTTTTGCATTCTGCAACATTAGCAAACTAAGACGGTGCATAAACCAGAGAGGTGGACCCTGCAGGTACCAGGAGTTCCTCCATGTGGCAGAGACAGTGTGTGGGTCTCTGCAGGCCTCTTTCCGGGATGGGAGAAACCCCCTCTTCCTCGCTACGCTCCCCTGAAACACTTCTCCCTCTCCCAGTTTCGTTCTTAGGTGTCATATATAAACTTTTCTCCTGGCTTATCTCCGTCAAGTTAAGATCACTAGTAAGCATGCATCCTTCCTCGTCAAAGTAGAAATAATGGACTTGGCCTCTCTTTCCTAAGGAGCAAAGCTGAGGATTAGGTAAGGGTGGTTTTGACCCATACGAAAGATATCTTGCTGTGTTTGTACTGAAAGAACTTTGTAATTGGGCAGTTTTACCCTTAAAATTGCCCTAGAGTGCCCCCGAGGAGCTGGGGGGAAATGTGGAAGTTTTGGACTTCCTCACCTGGACTGATGCTGATGTCGTCACAAACATTGAGGACTGGCGGTTTGATGTGCCAAATTCTCTATCACGGGACTTGCCCTTATGAAGCTCATTACTGCAAAGGAGAGGCTAAACTTGCATTTAATTGTGCCTTAGAGTCTCCCCCTGAGTACCTCTTTGTTGCTCAGATGTGGCCCTCTCTCTAACTAAGCCACCTCGGCAGGTGAACTCACTGCCCTCCCCGCTACATGGGACCTGACTCCCAGGGGTGTGAATCTCCCTGGCAACGCAGAATATGACTCCCAGGGATGAATCTGGACCTGGCATCGTGGGATTGAGAATATCCTCTTGACCAAAAGGGGGATGCAAAATGAAACAAAATAAAGCTTCAGTGGCTGAGAGATTTCAAATGGAGTCAAGAGGTCACTCTGGTGAAAACTCTTATGCACTATGTAGATAATGCTTTTTAGGTTTTAATGTATTGGAATAGCTAGAAGTAAATACCTGAAACTATCCAACTGCAACCCAGTAGTCTTGACTTTTGAAGACGATTGTATACCAATGTAGCTTACAAGGGGTGACAGTGTGATTGTGAAAACCCTGTGGATTGCACTCCCTTCATCTAGTGTATGGATGGATGAGTAGAAAAATGGGGACAAAAACTAAATGAAAAATAGGGTGAGATGGGGGGATGATTTGGGTGTTCTTTTTTCCTTTTATTTTTTATTCTTATTCTGATTCTTTCTGATGTAAGGAAAATGTTCAAAAATAGATCGGGGTGATGGATGCATAACTATATGGTGGTACTGTGAACAGTTGATTGTACATCATGGTTGATTGTATGGTACTTGAATGTATCTCAATAAAACTGAATTTAATTAAAAAAATGCCCTAGAGATGTGGATTTTGAGGGCATGAGCTGCTGAAATTTCAGGGAATAGCTCTAATTCATTTAAGAAGCCATTTTGGCTATTGGCTAGTTAATTAAAACAGGGATCACAACTACAGGAAGATTAGCTGAGATATTGCTGTTACTATGGTGTATGTCCTCCAGGAAGGAAAATCAGCTGGGCACTGACAGTCCTTGCCACCCTGTTGCAGCATGACATTTTCTACTAAAGCATGCCACAGTCCTAGTGATCCTTCTCAGAGCCAATGGGTGGTAATGGAAGAGAGCAGGAGAGGAGATAGAGCCCTAGGTTCCAGCTTGGGTTTCACTACTGACAAGGCTCCCTCTTCACTTTTCCTGGGAGTCTAGGGGCCTCCCAGGGAATATTTGGTAGCCAGGAAGCTGGGGCCTGGAGCTGGGACCTCTCAGGAACAGGACTGCCTGGAGTGTAGAGATGGAGGGGAAGCCAAGCCAGCATTCAGAGAGAAAATCAGGGGTTCAAATCCAGGAGATAGGGGGCCAAGGTGGGGGCCCCCAAGCCATGAGTTCAGAGCTGCATGGGAAAGACACAGGAGATAGCTCAGTGCGCACATTGTCAGAGGTCCCGACCCATGTCAGTCTTTGGGCCCCAGCCACCAAGATCAGGCAATGGCCACCAAAAGCTTTAGACTAAAAGTAGGAGGCCTGAGCTAGAGGGGAACTCAGGGCCCATTCAGTGGAACTGAGAAAGTTCTAGTCCTGAACGAGAATCAAAAGGCAGTGTAGAATAGAATATAAAGGGCAGTATAAAGTAATCATCTAAACCATGACTTGGACAATTACTAGCTTTGAGACCTTGACAAGTGATCTCCCTATATCTTAGTTTCCTTGATTCTGAAATCATAGTATCTGCCTCATAATGTTTGTTGGGAAGATCAAATGAGATAATGCAGGAAAAGCCTACGTGGGGCTCAGTGCCCAGCATTAGTAAGTCCTCGGTAGGTTTTAACTAATATTCCTACTATCACTACAACCTAAGGTGCCTCTAGCCTTGACAGCGCAGTGTCACAGACCCTTCCTGGTGCTCCCTGGCCAGAGCCTCCACACCTCCATGGAGCCTTGCAGCTGCGTTGGTGTGAGCTCTGTGGGACGGGGAGGGTGGTGTCTTCCGGATCAGCTTTGAGAATGGATCTCTAGTCCCTCTCCACTTTCTGAACCCACCACGAAATACAGACAGAATTAAGCCATACTCTATTTCTATGTCACACTGTGGAGAATGGGTCGTGTGGACCTTATATTCTGAGCCAGAAGTCAAGACCTGTTAACAACAAGGAAGCATCCATGGGGCAGAGGGAGAGGCCCAAATCTTAGCAACTGGGGTTGTCCTGAGAAATCTGGAGCATCCAGCCTTGCTGGGTTAGATGACCATCCTCTGTCCTGGCTGTCACTTTTGGCCACGGCCATCAGCATCCCCGCGGCCACATTCAGAGCCAGGGGCATCCCCTCTCCTGAGCAGCTTGCAGGGCCCGTCGCTGGTCTCTGCCTCCCCCCAGTCTGGAGCCGGGAAGTGGCAGGCGGAGCGGCAGCTGCTGCCACTGCCTCTCTCTGGGCCACCGTAATGTCTCCCCAGGGGCCAGTCCAAGCTTGGATGAGCCTTGGAAAATTAGTGAGCGATTCTGACTTGTGTAATTTTTCTCTCCTCAGAATGAGGAACTTGAGGGACCATGTCCTCTTAATCAT